>NC_056739.1:1956559062-1956561562 GCF_019279795.1 Protopterus annectens
TATATATATACATAGGTTCATACTAGGCTATCTGCCCTAGGGCATTTATAAGCCTAGCCAGAGTGTGTTTGGCTTTCGCCACCCATTTAAAATTAATTTTGCTATGCCCTTTTTCGAGGTTAGTATACTGTGCCTCTGTCTAACAGTGACACAGAAGTGATACCCGGGGTAAACCTATGATCTCCCATCCACTCATCAAGATTCCTCTTGAAGAGAGTCAATGAGGGACTCTGCCTAACCTGGACTGGGATTTTATTCCAGAGTGAATGGAGCCTCTCTGGGTTATGAATCAGTCCCTCCAGCATGTCCTATTTATTTCAGTGCTGAGGTTCAAGTCTCTCGAGCACGTAAGCTCGATGGGATTTGGATTTTCTGCGGTGCAGCATGTCCATTAATTCCGGGTTGGACATGGCTTTATACGTCAGGCACAGATCGCCTCTGAGCAGACGGTATGCCACTGAGTAGAGCTGGAGTTCCTTTAACCGGGCAGCATATGGCATCTGTTTGAGCCCTTTGATCCTCTTGGTGAGGTACTTTTGGGGTCTTTCCAGTTGCTGCAGGTGTCTGGTAAGGTACATCCCAAAAGGGGCATTTGTACTCAATTATGGGCCTGATGAGGGATGAGTAAAGAGGCATGATGACTTCCCCTGATCTAGATGTGAATCCCTTCATGATTAGGTGGGCTATATAAAATGTTTTTCTAACCACTTTGGCCACGTGGTTGTCAAATGAGAGATTGCTATCAACTTGGGTCCCCAGGTCCCTAATTACTTCTTCTGTACTTAATGGATTACCACCTATGTGGTAATTTGTGGGCGCTTTGTTTTTGCCAAAGGGGATGACTATACACTTTTTGGCGTTTAGCTTGAGGCCATGGCTCTGGCACCAGTTGTCTGTTTCTTTGAAGCCCTTTTGGAGGATGCTTGTGTCGGCTGGAGAGTCGATTATGGCACCCAGTTTGCAGTTGTCTGGAACTTGGTCAGCCACAGTCCTTCCGTGTTGGCCTGTACCTCCGAGAAATATAGACCGAACAAGAGAGGTCCCAGGACTGAGCCTTGTGGGATGCCACTTGTAACTGGTTTGGAGTCTGACATGGCTCCAGCAATTCTAACCATGTGGGTTCTGTCCTTGAGCCAGTTTGCAACCCATCTAGTGACATAGGGGTTTAAATTTAAGCTGGTGAGCTATCTATAATGCCCGAGTGGGGTATTGTATTGAAGGCTTTTGCTAGGTCCAGGTAGGCTGTGTGGACCACCTTCCCCTCGTCAATGGCCTTGGTGACTGTTTCAATGAAATCAACCAGTTTTAAGAGGCAGGATCTGCCCTTAACAAAGCCGAACTGGGTAGGATCCAGTGTCTGTAGGTCCCCAATATCTTTATTTATGAGGTCCATGATGATCCTTTCCATAGCTTTGCAGACCAAGCTAGTCAGGCTTATGGGGCGATAGTTTCCAGGATCCGTTGAGGCACCACCTTTGTGGAGGGACCACTGTTGCTGTACGCCACTCTTTGGGTACATATCCTGTAGTAAGGCTGATATTGAACAGTAGTTTTATGTTTGGGTTTAGCTCTTCTTGGAGTTCATGTAGGATGCAGCCCGAGACACCGTCTGGTCCCATTGATGCTGTGTTTTTTGCTTTGTAGAGGGCAGCTCTTACCTGGGCATCTGAGATGTCAGGGGGGCAGCACTCTGCTGGGATAGAAATTTGCCCTTTGGGGGGGGGGGGCGGAGTTTGCGCTGAACCTGTCAGCTAGGATGTTGGCAATGTCTGTGGGTTTGGTGTATTTTTTGTCATTTTGGACTAATTCTGTGCATATCTGGGAATTCCCACCCAGGTTCCTAACATAACTAAAGAAAGCCTTGTGATTATCCTTAGTGTCCTGTGCAAATTTTCTCTCAAAGTTGGCCTTAGACGATTTTATGAGTGCCCGTAGTTTTTTGCTAATACTGATCAGAGGTGCCTTCCCTTTTTGGGATTTTGCTCTATCATGCAGTAGCTTCCTCCTTCTACTGTATAGTTTTGTTAATGGCTGGGGTCCACCAGACAGGACGTCTGCCTTTGGAGGATTGGGTCTTGGTTTTATTTGGGATTGCATGATCCATGCATTCCTGAAGGTGTTCATAGAATGCGTTTATAAAGGATTCTGCGGTCTGGGCCGTATTTTCCACAGGCCCAGGGGCTTTGAAGGATTCCACCTCGGTTTTGAGGAGTGTGAAATTTGCTTTAGAGAAGTTTTTCACTGTGGTTTTCAGGGCAGGGGGTGGAGTCGGGATGTGAATATCCAGTGAGATTAGTTTATGGTCTGATCTTACCAGTGAGGGATACACTTCTGGTCTGGAGCATAGAGTCCCCATGTTGGTGATGATCAGGTACAGTATGTTTTCCCCTCTTGTGGGAGGGTAACAAGTTGTTCCATAGCATTTGAGTTTATAAATTCTAGGAACCTTTGGGCTAGGGTGTTGGAGCTAGAGTAATGCTCCCAGTCTATGTTTGGGTAG
>NC_056739.1:1956566562-1956809062 GCF_019279795.1 Protopterus annectens
CGAGTGGAGTGTGCGCGAACTCCTTCCGGTGCGGGTCTCCCAGAGGCTTGGTACGCCAATAGGATACATTGAGAAATCCAGCGTGATAGAGATACTTTTGATATTGCTTCCCCCAAATTACATTTGGCAAAGGAAACAAACAGCTGGTCGGATTGTCTATGACCAGCTGTTCTATGAGAATAAAAGCGAAGCTGCCTATGAACATCTAATGAGTACATCTCCTTTATTCTGATATTTAGGGAAGAAAACCGGTACATTTATGGACTGATTTATGTTGGTTTCTGATGCTATCTTGGGAAGAAAAGAGGGATTGATCCCAAGGTACACTCTGTCTGGGTGAAAGATCAAATAAGGAGGCTTCACAGAAAGAGCTTGAAGCTCCAAAACTCTTTTTGCTGAAGTGATGGCTACAAGGAATGCTGTTTTCCAGGACAAGAATTTGAGATCTACTGAAGCAGCGGGTTCAAAAGGTGGAGCAGTCAAGGCTTGAAGAACTAGTGAAAGATCCCATGGTGGTACGGCTTCTTTTATAGGGGGTCTAAGCAAGAAGGTGCCCTTGAGAAAGGTTTTACACAACTTGGCCGATATCAAAGGCCCTGTATCATGTCCCACATGGTAATGTGAGATGGTTGCCAATTGCACTTTGACAGTTGAACAAGTAGCGCCTTCCTGAAAAAGTTTGGTTAGGAAGTCTAATATGGACGGAAGAGGAGCCGTAAAGGGATCTAGATCATGATGCTCCGCCCAGATGGAGAAACGTTTCCATTTACTGCGGTACACTTTCCTGGTGGAGGGCTTATGCGCTGCCAAAAGGATGGCTTTGACTAGTGAAGGGATACCGGGAGTCCTAACTAGGAGTGGAACTGGAGCAACCAAGCTGTCAGTTTCAGATTGTCCAGGTTTGGGGTCGGTAAGTTCAACGGATGGGAGATTAGATCCGGACTGGGATCCAGAATCCAAGGAGGATTCACTAGGTGAGACCACAGGTAAGGGAACCAAATTTGCCAAGGCCAGAATGGGGCAATGAGGATCATCCTGCTCCCCAACCGCGAGGCTTTCTGTAAGAGTTGCAGCATCAGGGGTAGAGGAGGATAGGCATAAAGTAGACCGGGTGGCCAAGCATGCACCAGAGCGTCTCTTGGAGTTTCCCCTGGAGGGGGAATCAGAGCGATGAAATTGCCGCATTTGGTGTTTGAGGGAGACGCAAAAAGATCGCAGCAGGGTTGCCTCCATATTGCGAATATCTGCTTCGCTATTAGTGGCTTGAGAGACCACTCGTACGGGGTAAGAAGGGTGCGACTGAGTTTGTCCGCTAGGATGTTGGTCCATCCCGGAATGTGCGTTGCAATCAGAAAGCGGTTGGTGGAGATCGCCCATTCCCACACTCTCATGGCTTCGCGGCATAGAGGGTCAGATCTGGTTCCCCCCTGTTTGTTGATGTACCAGACAACCGACATGTTGTCCGACTGAATTGCAATCATTCCTATGGGGAGGAGATCCTGAAGTGCTTGCAACGCGAACAGCACCGCTCTCATCTCCAGAACGTTGATATGCAGGGAGGTCTCTGTGTCGTTCCATGTGCCTTGGACCGTCCTGCCTGAATAATGCTCCCCCACCCGAGGCGTGAGGCGTTCGTGGTCACCGTGGCGAGAGGGGGAGAGGTGCATAAGGAACGGCCCGTATGGAGGTTCGAAGTTTGGAGCCACCATAACAGAGCCCTCCTGCAAGCCTTGCTGATAGCAATGGGGTGATGAAGAGGAAGGGACAGAAAGGACGATTGCACTAGAAGTGTCCATTGCAGTACCCGCATGTTCAGATGGGAGCATGGAAGGAGCGTAATCGCTGCCGCCATGGAGCCTAGTGCCCTCAGGACCAATTCCGCTGGTGAAGTCTCTGACTGGAGGATAGCCCGCACATGGAGTTGCAAATTCCGGATTCTCTCAGAAGTTAAAAAGGCTCATAGTTCTCTGGTGTCTATTTTGGCTCCTATGAATTCTATGACTTGTGTCGGGGCCAGAAGGGATTTGTCGGCATTGATGGTGATGCCTAACTGTGGGGCTAGGCGGAGAAAGAAATCTCTGGCTGAGCAAAGTAGATGCCTTGTTGGGGCGGTCAGGAGCCAGTCGTCCAGGTACGGAAAGACCTGTATTCCCTGGAGTCTCAGGTGGGCCGCAATCACTGCTAATACCTTGGTGAACACCCTGGGGGCTGTGGTGAGGCCAAAGGGAAGGACCCTGAACTGGTAGTGACTGTCTCCCAGCCGGAAGCAGAGGAACCTCCTGGATCGTCTGTCCATTAGAATGTGGTAGTACGCATCCTTGAGGTCTATAGAGCACATCCAATTGTTCTCCCTTAGAAGGGGGAGAATAGATTGAAGAGTGACCATTCGGAATTTTTCCTTGGTTACTGACAGGTTCAAGCGGGAAAGGTCTAGGATCGGTCTCAAGTCCCCCATCTTTTTTGGCACCAAAAAGAACCTGGAGTAGAACCCTAATCCGAGCTGGTCTTGGGGGATGGGCTGGATGGCTCTTTTTCTTAGCAGCTGCTGAATTTCTGCGGCTGCGGCCTCCCTCTGATCGGGTGGTACATAGGGGAGGTTCTTGAATTTGGGGACATGGAGTAATGGTATTTTGTACCCTCTGGATATAATGCGAAGCACCCAGCGGTCTGTCGTGATGGACTCCCATGCCGCTAGGTGCTCCAAGAAGCGCCCCCCGACTGCCTCCAAAGTGGAGCAGCCGGGCAACCCTTCAGGGCTGCTGCGTGGGCCATTCAGAGAAAGGTTCTCTGGACCCAAAGTTTCTCGGAGCCCCTCTGCCCCTGGGGCGGCATTCTCCCTGTCCTCCTCTGCCACGGAAGGACTGGTTGTCCGGAGCGGGTTGGGAATGTTGCGATTTCCGGAACCACATCTTCTTCTGACCCTTTTGGTTCTTCGAAAGGGACCGCTGGGGAGCAGAGAAGCGGACTCCGATGGCAGACGTCTTCCCGTCTTTCCCGCTCTGGACAAGTGTCTCGCGAACCGTTTTGCCAAATAGGGCAGAACCATCGAAAGGGGCGTTCGCAAAAGGTGCTTTAAAAGGCTCCGCAAAGTCACAATGACGGAGCCAGGCCTGACGTCTCATGACTAGGCCTGCTCCGCTAGCCCTAGCGGCTCCCTCTGTGGCATGGGACAACAGCCGCATAGAGGTATTTGAAATTGATCTCAGAGTGGCCATTCAGGTGGAGTACAATTGCTTGTCATCCGCTGACATGGACGCAGGAGGGGAGGCAGCGTATTCTTTGATAAGATCCCGCTGCATCCTGATGACATGTGTCATATAGTTCAGAGACCTTATCGAGAAGGTCGCTGAACTAAAAACTCGCCTCCCTAAGCGGTCCATCGAGTGGGACTCCTTGCTCAGTGGATGGACTGAGGGGCTCTCCTAAGCCAGTTCCCTCTTCGTGGCTGCTGCCATCAACATGGCATCTACGGGGGGGCCCTTACTCCAGTGCAATCGGTCTGAGGGGGGGCTACGTATTCTGTCCGGGCGTTTTGGTATTGGCTCCACAGTGTCTGGATCCTTCCACGCCATGGTGGTAATGAGGTCCACCAAGGCGTCGGCCGGAGGGGACATCCAAGAGGTAGACGGGCCTGCTTCGAATGCTTCCAGAAACACGGACTCGTCGGAGGAAGACTGGGGGCAGACCACCCACCTCTGATCCTAAGCATCTCCATGATGTCTCCAAAGGAGACATCCTCAGGGGGTGATCTTGGGGAGCCTTCCCCTTCCTCCAAGTCCGTGTCCTCAGTTAAGGACTCAGGGGAGTCCACGTGCCTCCTCTTGCACTGTTGCTTGCGGGGCACTTCCTCGGGGGGGCTGTCTGAGGAGGCCTCGCCAGCTACATCCTGTTCCAATGGAACCATCTGGGACATTGAAGCAGGCTGTCCCTTTGGCCGGGTGATGGAAGCCTGGCCCAGCAGAGAGGGAGTGCAGGGAGAAGCCGAGACAAGGACCGGGGGTCCGGATGCTCTCAACAGAGCCCTCTCCACAACATCGAAAGCCGAGGGGGAACCACTCTCTCTTGGATCCGAAAGTAGGTTCCCACTCGGATCCGATGAAGGGATCGGAACCGGCGCCGAGACCATCGGATCCGAAGGACCAGTGCGCTCCGACCTGGACGGAGCCGAAGGCACACTGAATCCCTTGGATCCAAAGCTCGGGCCACGGCACCGAGAGGTCGGATCCGACAGGCTCGAGGGCAGGGTCGGATCCGAAGTACCAAGTACTGTCGGCGCCGACCCACCCCCGGCTCCAACGCTGCTCGGCTCCGAACGCTCCGAACCCGGATAACGGGTCAGAGAAGGAGCAATAGGATGGAAAAAAGGTGTCGAGCTCCCCCCCGAAGGGGGGGGGGGGGAGGCAAGAGCACTCCCATCTGCAGCTGGGCCTGGATGAACCTTCGCATCATCCGGTCCAAGTCTGCATCGGACATACTAAAGGTCGATCTCGAAGAGGTCACCGAGGCAGGCCTGGAATGCCGCCTCGATGACCTCGATGGAGATCGGGCCTCCTCCTCCTCGGGCCCTGGGGAGAAACAACGGGATCGGAGCCGAGGAGGAGGAGACCTAGAAGCAGTGGAGGGAGAAGCCCGCTTAGCTGGCGGGGCTGAAACGGAGGTCTCGGCCTGCCGCTTGTGGTGCTTCTTCCTCTGTTTCTCCCTCCTGGCCTCCTTGTCCTCCGACACTTTAGCGGGAGTTTGAGTCCCGGACGGAGGAAGGGGGGGGGCAGGAATGGCAGCAACCACAGCCTGTGGTGTAGCCACTGGAGCAGCGGACGCCGGAGTCGAGTCCGGGGGTAAAAGTCCCGCCAAGACCAGCTTCAACCTCCGCTCTTTCAGTGCCCTGGGGTTGAACGCTGCACAAATGGTACAGCCTGAGGTGAGGTGTTCAACCCCAAGGCACCGAACGCACCGAGTGTGGCCATCAGCCAGGGAGAGCTTATGGCCACACTCGGTACATTTAGAAAAAATGGCTTTTGGGGCCTCAGCCATACTTAAAGAAAAGTAATGTAACATACACACACAGGCCCCAAAACACAACACACACACTCTAACGACCAGCGAAGGGAGGGAAAACTACTTAAAATAAAATATTTTTACTCTAAAGGGAACCTTACACTTGCACACTTAATATCTTTGAGAAAAAATAAGAAAGTTGACAGAAAAATATCAACTTAACTGCCAAGTACTAGACGAGCTCACAGGAATTCAGCTATCCACAAGCGCGGCAAACTAGATCTGGGGTCATGGAGGGTTAGCAGGGGATTATGGGTGAGGGGAGGAGCTAGGAGCTCGGATCCATTAGCTTGAAACAAGTTGCCGGCTCGGATCCGATATCGGATCCAAGACCCACAGGTTGCTGACAAATTAACTCCCTACTTCAGATCTTCAGTTTCCCAATGGACTATTTGACACTTTATAGCACAATAACAGATCTGAAAGCATTACATACTAAAATGTGACCGCTCGGTCCTCCAAAAGCCAAAGGCTGGGGGAAGGAGGGTGGGAAGTAAGAATGAAGGTGAGATGAACAACAAACATGGAACGTTATAGTGAATACATAACTTCTTTATGTTATGTTGTCCTATCTCGCCTTTGTTCTTTAGTGGGTGGGGCAGTGTCCCCAGCACCATATTTCTTAGGTATCTCAGAGGAGAATATTCTTCAGAAAAGTGGACCCAAAGGAGGCTCTGTTCCTGGAGGCCAAATCCACTTTGTAATGCATGATAAAGGTATGAGGGCTTGTCCATGTTGCAGCAGCACAAATGGTATCCATTGGTAGTCTACAACTAAAAGCAGAAGAAGCTGCTATGCTCTCGTAGAGTCACCCTTGACTTTACAGGGAAGATCTTTGTTGTTAGATTTGTATGTAAAGGTAATACAATCGGATAAACATTTTGAAAGTGTTATCTTAGACACAGGAGCACCTTTCTTTGCTTACGAAAGTAAAACAAATAACTTGTCAGATTTTCTTAAGTCCTTTGTCCTATGCAAGTAGAAACGTAATTGTCTGTGTACATCTTGCTGGTGTAACATATATTCTGCCTTGTTGCCATAGCTGGGGAAGAACACTGGCAGTTCTATGGACCGATTTAAATTAGACTGTGAGCATACTTTGGTAGGAAGGATGGATTCATTCAGAGGGATACTCTGTCTCTGTGGAAAAGCATGTAGGGGGGCTTAATTGATAATGCTTGTAGCTCTGAAACCCTTCTTGCAGAAGTGATAGCAATCAAAACAATTGTTTTCCATGTTAGATTACAGGATGCTGTCAGTTCAAAGGGGGCACGAATCAAACAGGATAAGACAACATTCAGGTACCACGGTTATAAAGGGGTCTTAATGGGTGGTCTTAACAAAATAGTGCCTTTCAGAAAGGCTTTGCATAGTCTATGAGACATCAGATTTGGAGCTAAATCGCTTGTATGAAAATCTGATATTGGTGCTAACTCGAATGGTAGCTGCAGCTGCACCTTCAACAAGGAGTTCCATTAGAAATTCAAGAATAGAGCCTACGGGTGCAGAAAATGTATTAATGTGATTACATAAAGCCCCGGAAGAAAATCTTTTCCATTTGCTCATATAAAGTTTTCTCATTCGAGTTTTATGAGATGAGATCAAGATGTGCTTGACAGCAGACGAAAGGTCGGGGAGCCTGGCTATATTTGGAATCGGAGCAGCCAAGCTGTCAATTTGAGAGTCTGAAGAGAGGGGTGGAGCATCCCAGACTGATGAGTCAGGAGGACTGGAACTGGGTCCAGAACTCACAGCTCCTCCTGGAGATGAGGCCACAGGAAGTGGAACCAAATTTGACGAGGCCAGTATGAGGCAATGAGGATCATATTGCTTCCCAATGAGTTGGCTTTCTGAAGAAGTTTAGATATCAAGGAAAAAGGAGTGAAGGCATAGGGGAGACCCAAGGGCCAATAGTGTACAAGTGCATCCCTTGGTGACTCCCATAGAGGGGGAATTAGGACAAATTAGCTGCTGCATTTGACATTTATGGATGTGTCAAAAAGATTGCAGCAAGGCTGGCCCCATTTGCAGAAAATCATCTCCGCTGTTTCTTGTTTTAGGGACCACTAGTGAGGCATCAGAATAGCTCTGCTGAATTTGTCTATCACGTTGGATCTCTCCAGGATGTACGCTGCTATCAGAAAGTGATGGGAGAAGGTTGCCTACTGCCATACTCTTAAGGCCTCTCGACAAAGGGGGTAAGATCTGGTTCCTCCTTGGTTGTTTATGTACCAAACAACTGACATGTTGCCTGTCTGAATTGCAATAGCCCCCAGCAGAGGAGAGTCCTGAAGTGCTTGCAATGCTAACAGCACTGCTCAGATCTCTAGTATACTGACATGCAGGTGGGTCTTGTGTTCCTGCCAAGTGCCTTAGACTGCCCTGCCTAGATAATGCCCTCTCCCACCCTATCTGGGAGGCATCCATGATCACTGTGGCTATAGGCTGTGGGAGGACAAAGGAACGACCTGATGTCACGTGAGTGGCGTGAAGCCACCAGTGAAGGTACTTTTTGCAGGAGTCCGTTATCAGAATTTGGTTTGATATGGGTAGTTCCTGCAATGACCACTGAGTGAAAAGTAGCCACTGTAGGATTCTCATGTGCATGCATGCTAACAAGACTAAGTTTATCACTGCTGGCATGGTTCCCAAGACTTTCAGAACTGTTCTTGCTTGCAATCTTTTCTTGGAAAGAAGATTTGAGACTTGATGTTGTAGAGCTAAAACTCTTTCTGGAGGAAGCTTTGCCATCATCTCTGTCGTGTCCAGATCTGCTCCTATAAAAAAAGATATGATGAGATGGCAACAAGGCAGATTTTTCATAATTTACCATGATCCTAGGTGAGAAAAGATTTGTAAAGTGGTGTCTCTCGCTTTCTGTAGAAGATGCTTGGTAGTGGCAGTCAGGAGCCAGTCGTCTAGATATGGAAACACTCGGAATCCTAGACATCTCAAGTGAGCCGGGACCACTGCCATATGCTTGGTGAACACTCTGGGGGCTTTAGTGAGACTAAAGGGTAGAGCTAGAAACTGGAAGTGATTGGCTCCCAGCCGGAAGCGCAGATGACTTCTGGATGGCCTGTCCATTTTTATGTGGTAGTACGCATCCTGGAGGTCTATAGAGCGCATCCAATCGTCTTTTCCCATAAAGGAGAATATTGACTGCAGTGTTACTATCCAGAACTTCATTTTCCTTACTGATCTGTTTAATCTTTTGAGATCCAGTATTGGTCTCCAGTCCCCTGTTTCCTCAGAAGGGTTGATGGACTTTCAGCCACCTCTCTGCTTTAGGATTTCTAGAATGTCTCAGACGGAGATCCTCTGAGGGTGACCATGGGGACCCTTCCGACTCAAGCTCTGTAGGTTCTTGAGTAGGTTCCAGATCCTATCTGGTCTGTGGGGATTGTTTGGATGACTTTTGTCGAGCAACCTTTGAATTTCTAGAGTTACCCATTTCTTTTCACTAGGTAGAATGTCCAGGATGTTTTTTATGTTTGTGACGGGCAAGGAAAATGGTATAGAGTAGCCTCTGGATATGATGCTTTGTACCCATTTGTCTTTTGTTATTTCTAGCCAGGCTTCTGGGTACAAAGATAAATGACCCCCGACTGCCTCCAGAGATGAACAGGTGGGTGGGTCTCCCTTCAGGAGTGCTGAAAGGGCCTACCACAGAATTAATCCCCATCACCCTGGCTTGGTGGAGGACCTCTGCCATGTAGATGGAAACTCCCATTACCGCTTCCCCCTCTGCCCCTGGGGGAAGAGTCACCATGTGCGTCCTGAAAAGCTCTTTGGGATTTTTGGAACCACATCTTTCCTCCCTTTTGACCTTTGGGGTAAAGTCTAGAAGGTAGTGAAAAATGGACTTCTAAGGCAGAGAGAGTTATTTCTTGCTCACACCTGGTAAGCGTGTCCTTAACTTTTGTCCTGAAGAGAGACAAGGGGGCATTAACAAAGGTAGACAAAGGGCTCCGCAAAGTCACAGAAGTGAATCCAGGAAAGTCTCCTAAGGGAAATTCCTGAAGCTACTGCCCTGCTCGCTCCATCTGCTGTGTAAGAAACAAACCTCATGGAGGAGTTAACCACAGAGTTTAAGGTGGAGATCTGACAGGAAACCTTGCCTGTAACCCTTGCAGCTACTGAACCTTTTAGAGTAGCTCCTAGCTCCTTCAGGAGATCTCTCTGTAACCTAGTGAAATGAGACCGATAATTCAGTGATCTGAGTGCAAATGTCGCTGAAGAAAACATGCGCTTCCAGTACCTGTCCACCGTAGGAGACTCCTTTTTCAGTGGATGGACAGATGAAGTCTTTCAAAGTTCCTTTTTAGTGGCCACCGACACCACCATAGCATCTACTGGGACACCTTTTGTGAGAAATTCCTTGTCTGAAGGTGTTGTAATAATCTTATTTGGCCTCCAAGGAACAGGTTCCACCGAATATGGAGACTCCCATGCTTTTCGACTAACTACATTCGTGAGTTCGTCGAAAGGCGGAGACACCCAAGAGATGGAAGGACGAGATCTGAAAGTCTTCAAGTATATAGACTCCTCCTGAGAATAGTTGCAGGTATACAGACTCCTCAGAAGGGTTGATGGACTTTCAGCCACCTCTCTGCTTTAGGATTTCTAGAATGTCTCAGACGGAGATCCTCCGAGGGTGACCATGGGGACCCTTCCAACTCAAGCTCTGTATCTGAAGTGATGGACTCCTCTGGGGAGTCTAAATGCTTCCTCTTGCATAATCTCTTTCGAGGGACCTCTTCGGAAGGGTATTCCGGAGAGGTGTCGGAAGAGAGGGCTTCACCTGATGGGGGATCCTGAGGCTTTGGGTCTCCATGTCTGTGTGGATGCGATGATGCTGAGACAGACACTGGCGCCTTTGGGGGAAGAATCATCAGAGAGGCTTCTGGATGACAGACATGAGGGAGTTGGAGATCTGACCCATTGCAGCAAGGGAGATCTGAGGGGTGAGAAGACTGGTTCCAATTCTGGGGACCGGCTCCGTATTTGAAACTCCATCAACTCTGAAAATGCAGCAAGAGCTGAGGAGGAAGTTTTTCAGTTCAGAAAGAAGACTCTTTTGCCAATTTTTTGGTTGGTTCAGACTGTGTGGAAGTGGAAGATCTTTTTCCCTGACTTCTCATTTCTTGAAGGTGAGGCTTTTGACAAATTGGAAGAACTCTGACTTCAAGTGCTTCTGTAAAAGGAGACTACAATAGCTCTCAATTTATTTTTCCTTTCCAGCAATACTCTACTACTGAATGGATGGCAAATGCTACAAAATTCCTGCAGATGGACTGCACCAAGACAGTAGACACAGACTGTGTGACCATCAGTTAGAGACATTTTTTGATTACATTCCGTACACTTTTTAAACCCGAACATTTAGATTCTATAGGATACTTAGACATTGTATAATCAAAGTTTGGCAACAACAGAAAAATCACTGCTGATACTAAGACAAAAGTTTTTTTTTTTGTTTTTTTTAAACACACACCTAAGCAGAAAAGCTTTAACTAGCAAAATGAAGACAGTCTGTAAAAACAAACCGATCTGCTTGTTAAGAGAAAGAAGAGAAAGGTGAGAGGGCCCTCTAACTTAAATGGACCTAACAAAAGCTCTCCAACTGAAAAACGAGCTTACCCTCTACAATTTAAACCAATATATCTACATCTATACAAAACTTTCTAGGGCCTCTAACTAAAACGGACCAATGGAAGCTCTCCAGCTAATTTAGAAGTAAGCCAAATACTACAAACTTTAGAAAAAAATATATAATTATTTCGAACTACTAGTAGAAAAAAAGATAAACTTATCCAGAGCCAAAATGGAGAACACACAATCTTGTTAGCGGCAAATGAGATCTAAGGAGCTCTTTTAGGGCATGATGGGATAGGGACACAGCCACGAGCCAGTGGAAGACCTCAAGCTTTTGTAAATGGCAGAGTCAGAACCGAGGATCGGTTCCAAACCCAACCAGTGAAGAATGAAGGCGAGATAGGACAACATGACATCTAGTATTCTGTTATTTTTGTTTTACATGGATAGCTTGTCTGTGGACTTAACACATTATATACTGGTGACGCCTCTAGATGCATTTGCAGTTTAACAACTACTGACGCCTCTAGGCGTCAAATACTGCTTGTTCATATTTGCATCAATAATTCCAAAACCATGCAATGTACAAGGTTTTGAAATATTTTATTTTAAAGCTTACACAATGGCAAACTCGACTGCATTAATATTTAACCTTGGTTTAGTGCAGTTAAATAGATATATTAATTGTTTTTATGATATTAATTTATACAGATATAATTGTTATATTTTTCTAAATATCTCAACAACCAAGTAACACAGACAGAACTCCTTTGTCTCATATGAAAGCTCACAGCTAGATGAATAAAATACTGCTGACTATGTGTGCATCTTGAATGGTTACTGAGATATTGTAAGTGGTTTACAAAATATTACAAATGTAATAGTTTCTGTGTTTACATTTAGTTTAAGACCTAAAACCTAAAGAATGCTACCACTATAAAAATAGTTTGTGCTGAAGAGTTTGCCATTTATACTTCTTTCATAACCCCTATGGTTCCACAGATATGAAGATTTGTTTGAAATGTGAAGACATAATTTGATTCTGTCAAAAGGCTTAGGCTCCACCCATTGGAAGTTACAGTGCAAACTTCCTGAGCTCCACTGGAGTGAATGAGTTAATAAAGGAGTTTTGACTGGAAACAGACTGTTTACCCTGCTTGGATTACTTTTGAATACTTAGTTACTTAGTAATTCTGTACAATATTTCAAATGATATATTTATTAATTTTGTGACTTAGGACGAGTTTAAGTTCGCTACTTCTAATACCATTATCTGATCTGAATATACAGTGATTAACTAGATTATATGCAGATTGAAAATTTTCCACACATACAAGTTTCTTACATTTTGTTTTTGGACTCACTATACTGGTTTAGTGGGTTGTTTGAGACTTTGGGGATACCACGGAGATTGTTTTTTTGTTGCTTTTTACAATTTCTCCAAGTCTTTTGGGTTTCTAATACCATGAAAGGAATGGACTCTACTCCTATGTCTAAGTATGATTAAAGTTCATGAAATTAGTATTGTTTCAATCTTTCTACCAATCTTTGATGTTAGCCAGAAGTGCTCTTCGCAGCACCTTCAATGTATCGATAACATATCCAAGTATGATTGTAAATTCTTTTATAAGACTCATTGCTCCTATTACTACTGTAACTGTCTGCGTATCCTCCTTCCACAATGCCCTCGTTTCTGCCTGCAAATCCTGGTATTTTAGGACTTTTCTTCTCTGCACGTAAGACAATGTAGTTGCTGGGTGTAGCAATTTCAATGATCAACGCTACTTCTGTCTTCTTTTCATGGACTATTATCTGGTTTTCTGACATCTATCTTTTGAACAACTGTTAATGGGTGATCACGTGATATAACCTTCACCATTTTCTATAATGCTTTGTGACTCATGTTTTCCAATGTTTTTCACCTACTTCGATAGTGTAATGTTTGCACAATCCCCAATCCAACAGTATTACCACACTATGCCTTTCAGTATACAGTCCTTCTGCCATTAGTATATTACAACATGCAACAAGATGTGTGACCGTTTCCAATTCTGTTTTATAAAGCCGACATTTGTCTGTTTCTCCCAACATACTCGAACTTTGTAAACCAATGTCCACACAGCCCACTATCTTGGGCCGCCAAATATTAACCTTTCGTCTTTTGGTTTAAATTCACCTCATCATTCCTTCGTTCGATCCAAATTAACATGAGGTTTTTGCAAGACTTTTCTATACTTGCAATTACATTTATGCATTTTCCACATTTCTTGCCTTCTGTTCTGATTCTTCACATTACATTTGTTTTGTTTTTTGGCAAATTCAGGTGCTGCCTGATTTTTTCTACTTCTAATTTCATTTCCATTCCAGCTCGACACCAATATGTTTCTGCTAAACTAAGCAGGGAAGTCATCTTAGACTTATTATCCTCATGTTTTAAAACTTTCACTACAATTGGGCCTTGTGAGGTCAGTAGATATGTATGCAGTCCTACAATTCCAGACCAATACATGTAATCAATTTTGAGGAGGTCCATACCTCCTTTGGAATGGGGAATATATAGTCTTGGTATACATTAATGTTTATAAATCATTTGAAAAGCATGTAGCATCCTTCTTGTTTTCCTGTATAACTGATCCAGTACCTTTTGGGGCCAGTCAATAACTCCAAAACTATAAGTTAGGACAGGAAGAGCAAACTGGTTTATAGCTTGGACTTTGGTCCTAGATGTCAGCTCCGTTTTCAGTATTAATTTTAGTCTTCTAAATTATTCTTCTAAGTTTCATTTGCTTTTTCTTTCATATTTTATTGTTGATCCTTCATCAATTCCCAAATATTTATACACTCCCTCTTGCTCATGTTCTTTTATATCGCATTCTTGTCCAAGGCTGTTTTCTTGTTGCTGCAATGTTCCTGCTTTAAAGGTTACTTTTGAAAATTTATCAAGACTAAATGATATTCTACCATCATCTGAAAAAGTTTTGACCACTTGCAGTTCTGCTTTCAATTCCTCACCTGATGAAATAGTAGTTGTGTAAAATCTTTCCATAGCCATAAATGTCCTTCTCTTCTATATGCTGCAGTATTCATCACATTACGGAGTCCGCCTCTGGCTGACTTGTACGCCCAGCCAGTATACAAAAATCGACATGCTACTGTGAGGTACATGATATGTCGCACATCATCCTGTGTACGTCAGCCATAAAGAGAAGTCGGTTATAAAGTCAATGTCAGCACACAAGAACCTTCGAACTGAATGCTGTCAAGCATCAGCCTGGACCTGGGTGATAGACGTATCACCAGAAAAAAACATGCAAGCATCGGGTGAAGGCTGGAGGGGGTGGGGGGGAGAGAGCAAAACTGCAACATACAGAAGAGGACAACTATGGTTACACTAACGCTACATAATGTCCTTCTATTCATACTGGACCTGGAAATGACATCAAGCTTGTAATGTTTAGTGAAAGTATGAACAGAGGACCAGCTATCTGCCTTCAGGATAGAAGTGTTTAAGCCTTTGAAGAAAGTCGCCAGAGGAGAAGACTACCCTATTGGAGTGTGCCTTCACTGGAGAAGAAAAGCTCTTACCATTATCTAAATAACAGAAGGAGGCAGCTTTAGAAATCCAGGTAGAAATAGTCTGCTTGGAAACTGGCTGACCCAGGTCCCTTGGGTGGTAGGACAGAAACAGGCGCTCAGATTTACAGATAAGTTTGGTTTTGCCAAGCTAGTATCCGGGTTGCCTATACACATCCAAAGTGTGCAGAATTCTCTCACTGGGAGACTGCAGAGAAGGAAAAAATGTAGGAAGGTTAACAGAATGATTTAATAGATACCCTGTCTCTATGAAAGACTGTGAAGGGGGGATTGGACATTAGACCTTGTAGTTCAAGAGACCATTCTGGCAGAGACAATGGATACTAGCAGAACTGTTTTTCATGTGCAGTGCTGAAGGAAGAGGAGCTTGCTGGCTCAAACGGTGCCAATGTAAGCTTCTCTAACACAAAATTAAGATACCAAGAAGGAGTGCTTGGTTTCCTTGATGGTCTGATATAAAGGACATCTTTAAGGAACAGCTTAAATTCTAATCTAGAGGAGGAGACATAGGCAGACAAGCCATAATGGCTGAAAGGTGAGCTTTCAGCGAGGAGTAGGACAGCCCACCCTTCATCACTTCACACAGATAGGTCAAAACCACCAGGACATTCACTGACAGTAGCTTTAAGTCCTTCTTGTGACACCAAATGGAAAACCTTTTCCATTTGGAAACATACGATTTCCTAGTAGTGAGTTTTCTGGCTTCTTGCAGAACTTGAAGCACATACTCTGAAAACAGGTGTCTAAAGGGGATTACAACTCTATCACCCACAGATCCAAGTTAAGGGTTGACAGCTGTGGATGTACTAGGGTTTCTGCATCCTGTATGAGTAGATCTATCCTGTGGGGTAACTTGTTATGACTGCCCCTGGCTAAATGCAGGAGAAGGGGGAACTAGTACTGCCTTGGCCAAAAAGGCATCACCAACAAGATTTTTGGCTGATCCTGAAGAATCTTCAGTAGGACCTTTTGGAGGAGAGGCAAGGAGGAATGCATACAGAAACATCCCCTTCCAAGAGAATAATAAAAGTGTCCATCTTCCAGGCCAAGGGATGTGGACCCTGGCATAAAATTTTGGAAGTTGTCTGTTCATGGGGGAGGCAAAGAGATCTACTTGAGGCATACCCCAACAATGGATCAAGTCCACATCCCTGTATAAAATCCACTTGTGGGATTGGCTCATGGATCTGCTTAATGTCTGCCACCACATTCTGAGCTGATCTGAGGTAAACTGCCTGAAGAGTAACTTGAGTCTGTAAGGCTAACTTCCAGATGTGTATGGTTAGTCTGCACAAGTGTTAAGACTTTGTACCCCCACCAGCTTGTTGATGTACCAAAGGGCTGTGGTGTGGTCTGTGAACCAACTCAGCACCCATGGAAATAGCCTGGTTCTGAAGATCTGTAGGGCAAAATGAAGAACCCACATCTTTTACACTGATAATGTTTCTTCATCTGTTTGGAATACCAAACATCTCTGACCCTCCAGGACTGAAGAGTTGCACCACATTCTGTGTCTGAAGCAGCTATGTAAAACTCCAGAGAGGGGAGGGATGGTTATAGGGGAAGACCAGGGTTTTTGGTCACGAAGGATCCACCACTCCAACTCTTTTTTATGCAAGGCCGAAGTGGAATCATGAAATCCACAGTATGAGAGTGCTGCATATGAAAAAAAAAATTTCCTCGTGTGCAACTTGGCCAAGGGAAGCATGGGGATGGGTAGATGCCATGAACCCCAGGAGGTGTAGGAAGTCCCTAGCTGTCAGAGGTTGGAGAGGTAAGATGCTCTGGAAGCAAGAAATGAGGAACAGCACCTTTTCCTGTGGGCAGTGAGGCTAACATCTTGCTTGGATCCTGCAGCCCAGGAAAATGTTGTTTTGCGAAGGGGTCAGAGAGAACGTCAGATAATTTATGGTGAAGCCTAGACTCTCCAGAAAGGACAAAATGAAGGAAAGATGTTCCTTAAGAAGACCTGGGGACTAGGCTTGGATAAGGAGGTCGTCCAGGTAAAGGAAGATCTGAATTCCCTGCATTCTGCAGTATGCTATGACAGGAGCCAAGCATTTTGTGAAGACCCTTGGTGCCATAGAGAGACCAAAGGGCAAAGCACAAAACTGAAAATGCAAGGAAGCAACAGAAAAACATAAAAATTCCCTGAACTGAGGGTGAATGGGGATATGAAGATAAGCACCTTTTATGTCTAAAGACACCATGAACGTCTGGGGTAGAACGAGGGGAAGAAAAGAGGGCAAAGTCAACATTTGAAATTTAGAAAAGTATTTTAAATGGGAAAGGTCCAGGATGGGTCTTCCAGGGTCCAGCCTTCCTGGGGACCAGAAACATCCTTGAGTAGAAACCTTCCCCTTTTTGGGAGGAGGGGATCTCTTGAATTGTCCCCTGAGAAAGAATATCTGAAATAACCTGACAGAAGATTATTAATTGATTCTTTGGTGGTTATGGGAGACCTCTGAAAAAGAGGGGAAGGCTTCCCAAACCATGAAATATCCTCTCTGGATGATGTACAGGACTCAAGAGTCCTTCATGATCCAGTTCCCAGCAGTGGGAGAGAGAGAGATGAAGGGACATGGGATTGGATGGCCTTGGAGGCAGACAGTCACGGGCTACCAGGCTTAGGATAAGACTGAAAGGTTATTTTGGAGCTGGAGTGGATGGAGCAGATTTGGAAGAAGCTGGTTTCCTAGGTCTTCTTTTACTTTTAGTGGAAGAATGCAGGACAGGGTTTCTCACAAAGGTGGTCTTTGCTGGATTGCTCCTTTAGAACATGGGGCCTGGAGAAACAAGAATATGCTCGAAGTCCTGTAACTCCTTACCTTTTTCCTGTAAAGATTTGAAAAGGTCTGCCGCTGAGCTACCAAATAAGGTTTTATTGTCTAGGAGGGCATCCATCAATTTGGCCTTGAAGTCATCAGGCAGAGGTTGTAGCCTGAGCCACAGGCATCTTCTCAGGACTGACCCAAAGACAGCTGCCCTAGCTGATGCATCAACAGCATCGTAACTGTACTAGATGGAGTGCCTAGTTACCTGAGCAGAAGAGTTGAGGAAAGCTGCCAATTTTGCCTTAGTTGGAAAGTCTGGGAGGTCTGAAAGAAGCTTCCCTGCATCTGAGAGGAGATTCAGGGAATATTTTGCTATGTGAGTCTGGTAATTAATTGCCTTGAAGGTCAGAGTGGCAGAGGTATAAACCTTTTCCCCCAGTCTCTCCATAACCTTGCTCTCTTTATCAGAGGGCAACAGAAAGGTGGATGGAAGCAATCTGAAGGCCTTTTCAGCTGAAACTGTAATGGTAGCTGGGTCAGCAGATGGGGCTTTGAAAAGGAATTTGGAGTCCTCCAGTACCTTGTAGAACCTGCCCGGAAGCTTGGGAGTAGGCAGATGAGAGTCTGGACACTGGAACTCGATTGTAAAAGCATCCAAGAAGGCAGGTAAGACTGGTGGAATGGCAAAGGGGGTGGAGAATCCATCTGCAAGAGGTCATAATACCTCTTTTGTATATCAGAGATTAGGGAACAGTCTCACTTAAAAGTCTTTCATTTTCTGGATAGTTCCTCCAAAGGAAATATCCTCCCCAGGGGAACCTGTACCATTAGATTCCTCCTCTGGGGAGGTATACTCAAGGGACGAAGCTATCTGGGTTGAGCAAGCCAAGGACTCCTCTCCCTAATATTCCTCTTCATCTGAACAGGTATCTGCAACTGTCCTCTTGAAAGCAGTGGAAGGAGAAAAAGCCTACAGAAGGACAGGAGGAGGAGAGGGTTGGTGCAGAGCCATAAAAGTATTGAAAAAGCTTTGTGAGAAAGCCTGACAATCAAGAGTTTGCTCCTGTGGAGCCGGAGTAACATGCTTGGGTCTTTATTTTCTTCTTTTTAGGGGCTACTATATGGTGAAAGGTGTAAGGGCCCAACAGCCTACATTCCACTATATCCGCAAGTACACCCTCATGCACAGTGACTTGTATGATGCCCCAAGGACCTTCGGAAATAACAAGCTGTGGTTCTCCCTTTTTGCTCAAGTCGGACACCTGCACGTCACTCCCAGACATGCTGGTAGATTCCTTCGGGGCTTTCACTGGGTACTCAGTGAAGGGACATCGGCCTCGGGAGAAACGACTGGAAGAGAAGGCACAGCTGGAATTGAGGCCGAGATTTCTTGGCCTTTTTCACTACGGGCTCATCTAAAGAACCCAACATCACATTCATCTCCTGTCCAGGTGCTTAAAGTGTTGGTTCGCTAAGTAAAGTGTGAGCAATGCTAAGTGGCTCCTAAGAGTTTTAGGGACAAACTACCTACAGATAAGCGCATGCTGTGTGATCATGATCTGGACCTAGACAGAACAAGCAGAAATTGTGGGTGCCTTTATGAGGAATATGTCTTCCATACAGACACATGCCTTTCCTAGATGACAGGAAATCACCCAACAAGCAAGCAGCAGCAACAAGAATATATACAAGAGAAAAAAAAAATGGGTACTTATCTGGTATACAACTGATCTAGTGAGCGAACTTATGGAGCAGGTAATCAGACAGGAGGCAGAAAAGTTCTGAGGTTGGTGCGTGCTGATGTCCGCTTTATACCAAACATCTCTTTATGGCCAACGTACATGGGATGATGTGCGACATAGCACATATCTTGAAGTAGCATGTAGACTTTTGTACACTGGCTGGATGTACGAGTCAGCCAGAGGTGGACTCCCTAATGTGATGAATACTGCAGCATATGAATAGAAAGACATCTATACAGTTTTACATCTGACACAAAAACATGAGGAGAAGTCTTCACACTTTGTTGTTTTCTGGCAGCCAAACTGCAGTCTTGACCTAATCAGTTAAGTAGACAGCTGAGCAGTGATGACAGGGAGTCATCCTGGAATATCCCCCTTTGAATTTTTATCCTTGGAATAATAATTTGTTCTTTATCACGGCTTAAATGCAAAGTGGTTTGCCACTGTTTCATGGTCGCTGTAATGTAATGTAATTGATCAGTGTACTGTGTATCTTATATATTTTTAAGCACTCATCTTGAATGTGGGATACTGTCAAATGCTTTTTTGTAGTCTATCCATGCCATACTTGGATTCTTCCCGTTTTTACAGTTCTCCATTATGACTTTAACAACAAATGATCTTTTGTTCATTGCAACTTTCTTTTGTTACCCTTCTATTGCCATGATTGATTTTTCTTCGAAATGACTATAAACTCTTTCGGCATCAATTCCAGTATATACTTTATACATCACTGGAAGGCAAGTTATTGGTCTATAGTTTTTAGGGTAACTTGCAGGTTTGTTCTTTAATAGTATTGTTTTTCCTGTTGTTAACCAGGTTGGTGTCTGTTCGGGGTGCACATATAAATAATTCTCACTTATGGCTAAATCTTCATATAAAGATGTTAATACTTGTATCTAGATGTTAGGTACTGCACCTGGGCTTGGGGTTTTCCAATTAGGAGCTTTTCTTAACTTTGTTTCAATCTCTCTGGTTGTTACTTTGTTGCATTTCATATCCTGTACACTGGAACTTCTTATTCTTTCTTTCACTTTTTCCATCCATTTATAATCTTTGTTATGATCCACAGGATCTTCACAAATATTTCTCCAACATGTATCCATTTCTTCTTTTTTGGTGATGTTTTAATTCTTTTTAATTCTCTAAAACTTTTTGAGGTCATCAATAAATTGTGTATTTTGTACTTTTCCTTTATATTTATCTGCATATCTTCCAAGTTTGTTTCTGCCTGTGCTTTTATTTCTAGTTTATTTGCAATAGTGCACAACAGATCATAATATGTTTGTATACTGTGCATTGCTTTTATCACATCTATCTTTCTGAATATTTTTCTCGATCTGTTCCTTCTTCCAACAGTGACACTTCTTGTCTTAAATGCTTTACAGTTTTCTCTTCTATGATCGCATTCAATTTCTCCCCTTACTACCCTGTGTTCTTGTGGCAAGACCATCTGTTATTAATTTAACTGCACAGTAGTATATCCTCTTTACCTGGGTTACATTACATGAATCTATATGGACAATCCTAATTAGTCCTAATTATTGTGTCCATTTGTTTTACCAGACTTCTTTTTCGGTTTTATTGATATTAATATGTCGGGTCCATCTCTATTAAGTCAAGCAACTCTTCTCTTAAGGCTAAATGGCAGCTAATTAACATCAGGACTAGCTTCCAGTATATGCAGCTCTTGAATGACTTTTTTGGATCCGAAATAACAGCTCTAAAAAAGATGTTGAAAGACTGCAAGAGAAGTTTGCCAGTGACTTTAATGGGGCTAGGTATGTGGAGCGTTTGGATGAGCTCTACGCCACTCTGTTAGTAAGCGACGACAAATTGAAGTCCCAAAAGATAAGCAAACTGAAGAGGGACCATGATGACTTTTCGAAGGGGAACATCTTTGTATGGCCCTGATCTAACTTTGGTTCACAGGCACAGAGTCGTATACCTGCCAAGAAGCAGGAAATGAAAAAAACGGAAATACTTTCTGTTACTTTATGGATATAATGTTCTGTATGATTACTGTTATTCTCCTTAAAGGCCTGCATCCAAAATACCAGTCTCTCCTTGTTTCTTGAGCTCCCCCCATTTCAACATCATCCCTTTCCACTTTGAATTATAGTTTTCTGCTTGTGCTATGTATAGGAGCCTTAACTGTGTAGCTTTCAACACTGAGCTAATTCTTGGAGGAAAGGCACTGAGCAAACTGATCTGTGATGTATAACATTAAGGATCCTGTTTGTTTTTTGCTTATTCTTACAAATTATTTATAGCACTTTTATTATCTGTTGCATACTTTTCTAGCTAGTTTCACTGTGTGTGCTGTATTAACTGGAAATTTTCTACAATTGTTAAGCATCTGTTTTGGTTTGTTTGTTCTGATTTTTGTTTCCTACCCTCCCTCCCTATTAGTATCTTGTTCTGATATTTGGTGGCTTTGGAGTGGCCCACCCCTACTATGAATCTATGAATCTATAAATTTGATCTGGGACACCTCCCAGTCTAGTGTTTATTACCTCATTCTACCTAATACAACCCACTTAGTTTCTTAACCTTGAATTATCTTCTGCTCCTCCTTTCTCCCTTTCCACTTTACAAAAAAAAAAAAAAAACCTTCAAAGCTTGTTTCCTGCCTTTCCTGTAAGTAGTCTAGTCCTGATACAGATTTGCTGTATCCAGGACCGTCTGTAAGTTTCTGAGACCCCAAGCCTTTCTGTGTTGGAGGGAAGCCTTCTAGCTTATCAGTAAGAGTGGTAAGCACTAGGTAGTTTATCTTTAAAAAAAAAAAAAAATGGTATCCATCGCCGCTTAGCTAGGGTTAAATTATTCCCGGCGCCATAAAGTTTGCTCTTCGAATTTTCCCTTAGAACTAGCCAGTTTTAGTTTTAGTTTTAGCAATCAAATCTGTTTCTTTGAGCTCAGCACTTGCTCAGAACTCGTTGTAAGCACTAAATAAGCTATAAATTACTACAGCACTCAACTTTCCTCACCTGTCTATAGGAAAACAGTTTTTAGTACTTAATAAATAAGCACCTATCCAGGCATGTCTAAGGGTCATCTCCCGGTGTTTTCTCCTGTCTACCTGATGAATCTGGGCATCCTGGGGTAATGCAGCAATTGCCTCATGTACACAGACAACCCTCTCGTCCTACCACCCAACACTACAACCGGTCAGAGATGCACTTATATAGTCAAACTGGAAACAAAGCTCTCTCTTCACCCAAGACTAGACTAGACAGTTAAGCGGAGAAGGTAAACACTTGCAACACAACACACTCATCACATAGTCCCTCAAAACCTACACCACCAAAACACACACACAGAAACACAAAACACACACCTACATTCATGGAGGCTCTCAATAAAAATCTGCTCAAGCAACAGGGACCTCCAAAGCAGAAACGCAAGCAACCTCCACCCCCCCAACACAACCCAAAAGACACGTACCCCACAAACTGTGTGCCACTCAACCACAGCCGATAAGGCATAACAATGTACCCAACATTCTAGTCATAGGTGACTCTATACTCAGGCACACTGAAGTTCCACTCACCAGGCTAAACAAGGAGAAAGTTACAGTCAGCTGCTTGTCGGGTGCCAGCATCTGCCACATAAAGCACACACTGAGATCACTCCACAACAAGTACAAATATGAATCTGTCATTGTCAATGTTGGTGCGAATGACCTGAGATGTACCTCCCTGGACTACATGAAAAGAGACATGGAAGAGTTGTCCGATCTTGTAGCCCAGGCAGGTATGAACCTAGCCCTGAGGAGCATCCTGCCATCACCCAGAATGATACCACAGTACAAGGACAAAATGATTGACTTCAACAATTGGCTAATCTTCTAGTGTCATTCTAAGAGGATCCAGTATCTGTCTGCCTGGGATGACATGAACGACAGACCATGATGCTTTTGCAGAGATGGCCTGCACCTGTCCCCCTTGGGATTCCGGATACTAGCCAAGGCACTTGACACCCCTATAGTGCCTTTTTTAGGCAAGGTTCAAATGACAAATTCACCACTGTAACAGGTACAAGCAAGCAAAATCAGAGGGTAATGCTACTCAATGCTAGAAGTCTAAACCTCAAAATGCACTCTCTCGAGGCACTCCTTAAAATGGAGAACAATGACATCTGTGCAGTGACAGAGACCTGGTTCAAGGCTCCAGAGAGCACCCCTGCATTATCAGGCTATAACTCATACCACACCTTTCGTCCACCTAACCTGGACCAAAATACTAAAGGCAGAGGCGTGTCCATATTCATTAAGGATATCCACACCTCCAGGCAATTTGCTCAGCATAATGCATCCGAGATTATCCAAGTGCAACTAACTCTGGGCAAGACTGCAATCCAAATTGTAGCTTGCTACAGATCCCCCCACCATGCTCCAGGATTCCCACTCCTTTCTTGATACACTGGAAAATATTAGGGTACACCCTAATAATGGGCGATTTCAACTACCCCACCATTAACTGGGAAAACTACTCATGTACCAACTCTTTTGCTCAACAATTTCTGGAATTAATAAATTCCAACGCCTTGGATCAACTTATCCACACCTCCACCAGGGGCAGCAATATCCTAGACCTGGTCATTACTAATATGGGCAACCGGTGTTACACACCACAGGTCAGTTCCTTATTGGTCAGATCCGAATACAAGCTAATCACCTTAGACATCCACATCCCACCCCCCATTAGGGAAACCACCGTAAAAAATTTCTTCAAAGCCAACTTCATGCTTCTTAAAAGACAGAAGTGGCAAACTTCGTGACACCCACGCAGACAGACAATAGAGGGACAAATGCTGAATCCTACACAAATGCACTTTATAAGGACTTACACAAGTGCATGGATCATGCAATTCCCAACAGAACCAATATGTTATCTTCCAAAAAAAGGAAGCCAATCTGGTGGTCCCCTGCCATAAACAAACTTTACAACAGAAGAAAGAAACTGTTGCAAAAAAGAGTAAAATCCCATGATTGGAGGAACTCCCTGGTCAGCTTCAGTAAGAAGCTGAGATCCCTCATAAAATCCTCCAAAGCTAGTTACGAAAACAAAATCGCCACTGATTCTAAAAACAACCACAAAACATTCTATAGCCATGTCAAGAATCTCAATGGCAACACTCAGATCTGGTCTGAGTTACAGCACAATGGCACGAAACATACAGAACCAACTGATATTGCCAACATCCTGGCAGACAGGTTCAGTGCTAACTTTACCCCCCTCCCCCCAAAGGGCCCATCTTTATACCGAAAGAATGCAAAGTTCCTGTAATCACGGCTGCACAGGTAAAAAACTACCCTCTCCAAAGCCAAGAACACTGCATCTATGGGACCCGACAACATCTCAGATTGTGTTCTACACGAACTACAGAACAAACTGGCACCCCACCCAACTACCATGTTCAATCATAGCCTTACCTCAGGCTTTGTACCCACTGAATGGCGCACAGCGACGGTCATACCACTCCATAAAGGGGGAGCCACCACAGACCCCAGAAACTACCGACCCATTAGCCTAATGAGCCTGGTCTGCAAGGCTATGGAACATATCAACATGGAACATAAACAATGACACTGGTAATCTCCAAACTCTGGACCCCACCCAGTTCGGGTTTGTAAAAGCCAGATCATGTCTCCTAAACCTGATAGACTTCTTAGAAGCGGTCACCAAAGCCGTAGATGAGGGTAAGGTGGTTCACACAGCCTATCTAGATCTCGCCAAGGCTTTCTGCACCATCCCCCACTCTGGAATTATAGATAAACTCACTAAAACTAGGTATAAATCCCTATGTCACAATATGGGTTGCCAACTGGCTCACTGACAAAACCCACACTGTGAAAGTAGCATACTCCAAATCCGACTTCAGACCAGTGACAAGTGGAGTACCACAAGGTTCAGTCCTGGGGTCCTCTCCTGTTTGGTATCTACTTCTCTGAAATACAGGCTAACACAGAAGGTCTTTGGCTAATGAAATTCGCAGATGACTGCAAACTAGGAGCCATAATCGAAACTCCTAACGATGTGGACACCCTACAAAAGGGCCTCACTGAGACAGATGCCTGGTGTCAAAGCCATAGCCTAAAGCTCAATGCCAAAAAGTGCATTGTCATCCCTTTTGATAAAAGCTCTGTACCCATGAACTACCACATAGGCGGTATGTTACTTAACAAAAGTGTGATAAGAGACCTTGGGACACAGGTGGAAAGTAGTCTCTCCTTTGATAATCACATCGCCACAGTAGTCAGGAAATCCTTCTATGTGGCACACCTCATTACAAAAGGTTTCACATCCAGGAAAAAAGAGATTATTGTTCCCCTCTACTCGTCACTCATTAGACCCATTATAAAATACAGCACCCCTTCTGGTATGTACCTCACAAGAGATTAACAACTGGAAAGGCTGCAGAAATACCTCATAAAAAGGATTACCGGCCTCAAACAGATGCCCTATGCAGACCGTCTCCTAAAACTCCAGCTTTACTCCGTCGCATATCGTCTACTCAGAGGCGATCTCTGCCTAACATACAAAGCTATGTCAAACCCAGAGCTGTTGGACATGCTCCACTTACAGAAATCCCAAGTCCTCTGAGCTACATGCTTTAGGGACCTAAACCTGGTCATCACAATAAACAGAACATGCTGGAGGAATAGATTCCTGTCCCAGAGACTTCCCATATTCTGGAACAAACTACCTATCTATATCAAACAAAGCTCCTCATTAGCACTCTTCAAGAAAAATCTTGATTGGATGGGAGATAGGAACTTCACCCCGGGGATCACTTCTGTGGCTCTCCTCGGCAGGTGCACAGGAAAATAATTTTCTTGGGTGGAGAAAGCCAGGGTACCTTTTTGGCTAGGCTTATATAGGCTCTAGGGCCAATAGCTTGGTACCTACATATGAAATACCCTTCAGATTGGTTAAACCCAATCCACCCTGTTCTACTGTATGAATCAGCTTATCCCACTTGACTTTCCATCCTTCCCCTCCCAGATAAAACTTCTTCAGCTCTTTAACTGTCATCCACAACTTCTCCTCTGGTTGAGAAAACATGCCTGACCTGTATATAAGACTAAAGGGATTAAAGTTTGTATCTACCATATCCATAAAACAAAGCTTCCATTTTCTTAGCTTTTGTATTATCTCTTTAGTCTCTTCCTACATATCATTAGCTGCCACACTAGAATCATTTTCAATCCAGACTCCTAAATACTTAATTTCATCATGTTCCAATAAATAAGGATGCTGCTGAACCAATTTGTGTGTGGGTACATAATTTACCGCTATTGCCTTTGTTTTAGCTTCATTAATTTTGTATCCTGAAAAGATTTGAAACTGTCTCAAACTGTTCCTTAACACTGTAATGTCTCTTTCTGGTTTTATCAGGTATAAAATATAATCTGCCAATAAGAGTTAGCTTTTCTTGACTATCATAATAATTACATCATTGAATTTCTGAGTCTCTTATTTTCTTTGCCAATGGTGCTAAATATAATGCAAACAACAAGAGGGAAAGAAGACATTCCTGCCTGGTTCCTTTACGCAAGCAGAAATTATCAGAAAGGACCCCATTCACTTTAATTTTTGCCTCCAATCCCTCATATATCCTCCTAATCAACCTTATATTTTTTTCAGGAAATGCAAATGCTTCCATTTCCCTGCTCATAAAGTCTCAGTTTACTGAAGAACCACAAACAACTATGATATCTTCTTACATTCTGCTTCCTTCTGGATCATCAATGTTGTCAAATGTTTGCCTCCCCTGCACGTCATGCACAGTGGCCTAATGGATAAGGCATTTGCCTCCTATGCCAGGGATTGTGGGTTCAAGTGCCATCTGGAGTGATATAATCTTGATACAAGTGGAGTTTTTTTGGCTTTTACAGGAAATGCTCACCCAGACTCTGCCACAGCTTGCTGTAAGGGAAAGGATACTTTGCTTTTTTTCTTGTATTTTTGTATTACTTTATTGCCTTTTTCTACTTTGTATACTGTTTTTTCTTTCTTTACACTGTATTTTACTTGTATTCCGCTTTAAA
The DNA here is from genome assembly GCF_019279795.1 of Protopterus annectens. Taxonomy (NCBI): domain Eukaryota; kingdom Metazoa; phylum Chordata; order Ceratodontiformes; family Protopteridae; genus Protopterus; species Protopterus annectens. Next base: position 1,956,593,382 of record NC_056739.1, read on the forward strand.
CTACATATTAAAACTTGGAGCGACCACAGCTCTGTCTCTTGTGAGTCAGACAGAAATTAGAGCAGGTCAATTAAGGAGTCACTCACGTTAGAATAGGTCAGTTAAGATTAATCATCTGTGAACTGAGGGGGTAGAGCCAAGAACTAAACCTTCTATTTAAGGGGTGAAATAAAACATTTCAGAGTTTTACTGGAAAGGCTCAACCAGACTCTGCCACATCTTGCTGTAATGGAAAGGTTTGTTTGCTTTTTATTTCTTGTATTACTTTATTGCCTTTTTCTATTTTGTATACTGTGATTTGTTTGCTTTACACCGTGTTTTATTTGTATTCTGCTTTCCACTGCATATTAAAACTTTAAAACAGACCACAGCTCTGTCTCTTGCGAGTCCCTCTTTCCTTTCACTGGCTGGTATGAGTAAGCACAAAATTAGAAGTTATGTATATACCATAATGTTCCATGTTAGTTGTCTTCTCTCACCTTCTTTCTTGCTGGATGGGTTCGGAGCCGATCCTCGGCTCCGACTCGGCACTTGCTAAGCTCGAGAACTCATTTTACCAGCTCGAGGCAACCCTATATCCCATGATGCAAGGCGTGACTACCTCAGATCTCGTTTGGTAGCTAGAAGAAAACCCTGCCAAAAACACTTCTTCCCAAGGAAGAAGATACTAAATGTAGGAGAAACTAGGCTGATGGCCACTAACAATAATGACTCTTCCTACTGTGACCTCATGGAAAGAGTGACAACACCCCCAACAAAAGGAAGGTACAACCTCAAGATCAGTCCAGGCCAGGGGGAAGGAGGGAGGGACGCAAGAAAGAAGGCGAGAGAAGACAACTAACATGGAACGTTATGGTATGTACATAACTTCTAAATGTTAAGTTGTCAAACTCGCCTTCATTCTTGCTGGATGGGACCGCGTCCCTAGCACCTCTATCCTGGGTGTTAAGTTGTCAAACTTGCCTTCATTCTTGCTGGATGGGACCGCGTCCCTAGCACCTCTATCCTGGGTGGCTCAATGGAACAGACTCTTGAGAACTGTGGAACCAAACCTAGCCCTGTCCCTGGAGGCCAAGTCCAATTTGTAATGAGAGACAAAGGTGTGAGGAGTGGCCCAAGTGGCTGCTGCACAAATGGTGTCAATAGGTAGCCTATCCTGAAAGGCTGTGGATGTGGATAGGCTCCTGGTAGAATGTGCTTTTGGTTTTGAGGACAGTTGCTTGCCTCTAAGATGATAAACAAAAGAAATGATAGAAGACAGCCATCTGGATAAGGTCACTTTAGAGACTGGGAGACCTTTTCTATTCTCTGCATAAGAAAGGAATAGTTGGTCAGATTTTCTGAATTGTTTAGTTCTGTCCAAATAATATCTAAGCTGAGGATGGACATCTAAGCAATGAAGTTTTTGTTCAGCTTTGTCTGAATAATTAGGGAAAAAAACTGCAAATCAATAGATTGGTTAAGATTCGTCTGGGAAGCAACTTTGGGCAAAAAAAAGATGGATTAGGTCTTAAAGATACCCTATCTTTGTGAAAAACCAAGTAAGGGGAACGGACACAAAGGGCTTGAAGTTCAGAAACTCTTCTAGCTGAAGTAACAGCTACTAAAAAAATTGTTTTCCAGGAAAGAAACTTTAAGGAGCATGTAGCAGCCGGTTCGAAGGGGGGTAGAATCAAGGATGCCAGCATTAAGTTCAAACCCCACTGCGGAGGGGGATCTCTGATTGGAGGCTTCAGGAGAAATATACCTCTGAGAAAGGCTTTGCAAAGTTTGTGGGACATTATGTTTTGATCTGCTAAACCAACATGAAAATTAGAGATTGCTGCCAATTGGACTTTAACTGTAGAAACAGAAGACCCTGATTGAAAAATCTCTGCTAAGAAATCCAGAACTGAATGCACTGGAGCAGTAAAGGGATCTAAGTGTTTAGACTTTGCCCAGAAAGAAAAGCGTTCCCACTTACTAGCATAAATCTTTCTGGTGGAGGACTTTAGAGAAGCTACTATGATATTCCTAACGGGGTTAGAGATCATAGGAAGCCTGGCTAAGGAAGGAAGTGGAGCAACCAAGCAGTGAGGTTGAGAGAACGAATGGCCCGGTGCGGTTGACCCGACTGGTGGGTCAGAAGGTCTGGAACTGGATCCAGATGCCAAGGCTGAGCCAGGAGATGATGATGCAGGGACGGAAACCAAATTTGTCGAGGCCAGTAAGGGGCAATGAGGATCAACTTGGCTCTCAATACGGTAGCTTTCTGAATAACTTGTGGTATCAGTGGAAATGGAGGAAAGGCATACAGAAATCCCCGGGGCCAATCCTGGGTTAGAGAGTCTCTCGGGGAATGGCCTGGTAGAGGAAAGAGGGTGAAGAAGTCCGGGCATTTGCTGTTTTGGGGTGTAGAAAAAAGGTCGCAGGAAGGGAAGCCCCACTTCTGAAAAATCTCGTCCACTACAGATTGCTTGAGAGACCACTCGTGTGGCATGAGAATAGCTCTGCTTAGTCTGTACGCTAAGAGGTTGGATCTCCCGGGGATATGCGTTGCTATCAGAAACCGGTGAGAGGAGATCGCCCATTGCCAAAGTCTGAGAGCTTCTCGACACAGTGGGTAGGACCTGGTCCCGCCCTGCTTGTTGATATACCAGACTACAGACATGTTGTCCATGTGAACTGCAATAGTCCCTAAGGGAAGTAAGTCGCTGAGGGCTTGCAACGTTAAAAGCACTGCTCTCATCTCTAGGACATTTATGTGCAGATGGTATTCTATGGGTTGCCAAGTCCCATGGACCATCCAGGCCTGATAATGCCCCCCCCATCCGATCAGAGAGGCATCCGAAGTGACTGTGGCAACCGGAACTGGGGGAACAAACAGTCGGCCCTGATGAAGCAGAGGAGAAGACATCCACCAGGTTAGATGACTCTTGCACAACTGCGTGACTAAAATCTCGTGACTCATGGGGAGCTGCTGGAATGACCACTGAGCGAACAACATCCACTGCAGAAGACGCATGTGGAAGCGGGCTAATGGCAGTAGAACAATGGCCACAGCCATAAGACCCAGAACCTTCAGGACAAATTTGGCTCTGATCTTCTTGCTGAGTAATATGATCCGAACATACTTCTGAATGTCCAGAATTCTTTGTTTTGCGAGTCTGGCTGACATACTGACAGTGTTTAATTCTGCGCCTATAAAGGTAATAGATTGGCAAGACGACAGAGAAGATTTTTCGAAGTTTATTGAAATCACCAATTGTTTGCAGGTTTGCAGAGTGTAGTCTCTGGCCTTGAGAAGTTGATGCCTGGTGGTGGCAGAGAGGAGCCAGTCGTCTAGATACGGAAACACCTGGAATCCTTGACGTCTCAGATGAGCCGTAACCACTGCCATACATTTGGTAAACACTCTGGGGGCTGTAGTGAGGCCAAAGGGCAGGGCTCTGAATTGAAAATGACTGAACCCCAGCCGAAAGCGGAGAAACCTTCTGGAGCGCCTGTGAATCTTTATATGATAGTACGCATCCTGAAGGTCTATTGAGCACATCCAGTTGTCCTTGCCCAAAAGGGTAGAATGGACTGAAGCGTGACCATCCGAACCTTGCCTTCTTGACAAACTTGTTTAGTTTGCTGAGGTCTAAAATTGGTCTCCAATCTCCCGTCCTTTTGGGGACCAAAAAGAATCTTGAGTAGATGCCGGATCCTACTTGGTCTGCTGGCACTATTTGGATGGCTCTTTTTGCTAGGAGCTTTGATACCTCCTGCTTTGCCAATTCCCTTAGACCGGGTGAGACGTCTGGAAGGGATTGATGAGGAACAGGATACCTCTCGAAAGGGATATTGTAGCCCTCGGATATGATCGACTGTACCCATTAGTCTTGAGAGAGGGAACGCCAGGCTATTGGGTACAGCGACAATCTTCCCCCGACTGCCTCCAAGGGTGGACAGTCGGGCAACACCTCAGGGATGCTGGAAGGGTTTATCAGGGAGAGGCTCCCTGCTACCCTGATTCTGCGGAACCCCTCTGCCCCTAGGGCGGCGCCTATTATTATTACCCCCTCTGCCTCTAGGGGTAAACTGACCACGTGTGTCCAAGCGTGACTCCTTGAGATTTACGGAACCACATTTTCCCTCCCTTCTGACCCTTTGGATAGAGTCTTGAAGGGGTGGAGAAATGGACTCCTACGGCAGAAAGGGTCTTGCCGTCTTGTTCACATCTGGTCAATGTATCCTTCACCTGAGGTCCGAACAAAGCCGAACCGTCAAAGGGGGTATTGGAGAAGGATGCCTTAAAAGGGTCTGCAAAATTACAAAGCCGCATCCAGGCCTGACACCTAAGTGCCACTCCTGTGCCTGCGGCCCTACTCGCTCCATCGGCTGCATAAGAAATGAGCCACAAGAGGAGTTAGTCAAAGAATTGAGGATTCCTAGCTGTGAGGCAATCTTTTCCTGAGCCCCAGTCGCCGAAGGATCCTGAACCACTTTACCTAGTTCCTTGAGGATGTCTCTCTGAAGTCTGGTAAAGTGACAAAGGTAGTTCAGCGAATGCATAGCAAAGGTCGCTGAAGAAAACATCTGCTTGCCGTACCTATCCATGGTTCTAGAATCCTTATTAGGAGGATGGACAGGCACAGAAGGATCAGCAAGTTCCTTCTTGGTGGCCGCCGCCACCACCACCATAGCATCAACAGGGACGCCCTTAGAAAGAAACTGTTTGTCTGCAGGGGCTGTAATAAATTTGGAGGGCCTCCTAGGAACTGGTTCCACAGAATCTGGGGCTGCCCACGCCTTCCGAGCCACTACTTGTATGAGTGGGTCGAAAGGCGGAGACACCCAGGAGGTGGAGGGTCGAGATCCAAAAGCCTCCAGGTATACCGACTCATCCTCGGAGGGGTCAATAGAAGGCCAGTTCCCCCTCTGCTTAAGGAGTTCCAGGATGTCTGAAAAGGAGACATCCTCAGAGGGGGACCGTGGGGAACCCTCCGACTCATCTAAGTCGGTATCTGATGTTGTACACTCGGGGGAGTCTGTGTGCTTCCTCTTACACGTCCTCTTACGCGGGGGGGTTCTGCTGCAGGATCAGGAGAAACCTCGGAAGAGGAAGTTATTCCCAATGGGGAAACCTGGGGCGATGGATCTCTGGGTCCGGGAGCAAGAGACTGGCAAGAGACATCAACAGGCACCGAAGATGGAGGAGCTAAAGGAATAGACCGTTGACCTAGCTCAGGGGCTAGGACACTCCTCATCACCTCGAAGGCTCCTCTCCCAGGGAGGCCAGAAGAATCCCGCTCCGAAGAAACAGGAATCCCTGGCCCCACCGAAAGAGAAGGCTCTGAAGCCGATGTCGGTGCCGAGCTCACCAATGCTGAAGCTCCAAGAGGGAGAGCAGGGTCGGACAAGGGTCCGATGCCACTAGCCCCCTTGGAGCCGACAAGGGAGACTCGACGACCGGATCCCTCCAAAGAAGGTCTCATGGAGGAGATCGGAGCCGAAGACGTCAGAGCCGAAAGGGGAAGTATCGGCTCCGGCGCACCCACGGTCCCTGTTCCGAGAAGCTCTGGCTCCGAACTCTGAAGGAGAGTCGGAGGAGGAAGTTCAGGGGGATGAGAAATAGCAGACGTCTGTTGAGACGGGCTATGGAGCATTTGGGCTAGTGCCTGTGACTTCAACAGTCTGCTTACCACCCTCTCTAAATCGTGGTCTGACAGCCTGGAAGATCTTGAAGATCGGCTCCGATGGCTCCGCTCCGACAAAAGAGGAGATCCCGGAGCCGAACTAATCGACTCCAGGGAAGGAGATTGAGATCTCTTCCTGGATGGAGCCATCGGAGCCGACGACCCCTCGGTTCCAGATGGAGCTGAAGAATTATCGGCTCCAATACTGGATAAAGACACGTCGGCTCCGGCCGGAGCCAACAAAGTAATGGGCCTCGGTGTGTCGGAGCCAGACGGAGCCGACACAACTTCCAAAGTGGAAAGATCGGCTCCGGCTGGAGCCGATCTCGACTCCGAAGGAGTCGGAGCCACAGCCGAAGGCTTGGAAACTACAGCCTGGGCTTTAGATGGCTTAGAGGGTTTAACCGACCCAGCCTTGGTCAGAGAACCCTCTGGCTTTAACAAGCCACGAAGAATCAATTTGTTTCTTCGTTCCTGCAGGACTCTCTGGCTAAAGGAGTGACAAATGGCACAGGAGTCCTGCAGGTGTAAAGGCCCCAGGCAGTACACACAAGAAGTGTGACCGTCTGTCAGAGACATTTTCTGACAGCACGAGTCACACTTCTTGAAGCCTGAGACCTTCACTTCCTTAGACATAATAATGTCCAAAAATACACAAACACACAACAGTCACACAGTTAACCCCCAAAAAACAGACAACCACAACCTGACAGGAATTAACTGAGAGGGAGGCTTAAGGCCTGAAGAGAGGAATAAATCCTAATGTAAAGGGAATATAGGGTAGGAGATATCTATCAGTATAAAATATACTCAATAAATGAAAAAAAATAGGAGGTAAGGGAGAAAAAACCCTGACTAAACTTTACAAATTAAAGCTTTACCTGAGCTGGTAAAAAAAGAGACCTCTTCGCGAAGCGGCAAACGAGATCTGAGGTAGTCACGCCTTGCATCATGGGATATAGGGTTGCCTCAAGCTGGTAAAATGAGTTCTCGAGCTTAGCAAGTGCCGAGTCGGAGCCGAGGATCGGCTCCGAACCCATCCAGCAAGAATGAAGGCGAGTTTGACAACTTAACATCTATCATTTTGTGAAATCACTCCCCTTCAACTATTTAAATTTACTGGCCATCCTACTGTATTCCACAGTACCAGAATACAAAAGTGCCCACCCCCTTTCAATCTATCTTGCTCTTTTAAAAATAGTGGCTCTCCACTAAAACTTAACTTTTTAGACAGATAAGCAAAAAAGTTATGTACTCACCATAACATTCCATGTGTGTTGTCCATTTCGCCTTCATTCTGTACTGGTTGGGTTTGGGACCAATCCTCGGTTCCAATTTAGCCTTATAAAAAAGCTAGAGTTCTTCAATTAGTTCATGGCCGATACCCTATCCCATGCTGCTCTAGGAAACTCCCCAGATCTTGTTTGCTGTTATAATAATAGAAGCATATAAAAAGTTTACTATTTTAAGAGCTATAAAGAGGGTCAGAGAATCTTAGTTACCAAGTGAATCCGCTCGGTCTTCCAGGAGCTAAAGGCTGGGGGAAGAAGGGTGGGATGTAAGAATGAATGTGAGATGGACAACAGACATGGAACGTTATGGTAAGTACATAGCTTCGTTATCTGATGTTGTCCTACCTCACCTTCATTCTGTACTGGTTGGGACAGCGTCCCTAGCATCATCTTTCTTGGGTGGCTCAAGGGAGAATATTCTTCAGAACAGTGGGCCCAAAAGAGGCCCTGTCCCTGGAAGCCAAATCAACTTTTTAATGAGTAATAAAGGTATGAGGTCTTGCCCATGTTGCTGCAGCATAAATGGTATCAATTGGCAGTTTAGCCCAAAAGGCGGAAGAGGTAGCTATAGCTCTGGTAGAATGACCTCTTACTTTGTTGGGAAGTTGTTTGTTCTACGATTTGTAGGTGAATGTGATACAATCTGACAGCCAACTGGAAAGAGTGACCTTAGCAACTGGAGCACCTTTCTTGCAGTCTGAGGAGAGCACAATTGGTCAGATTTTCTAAAGTCCTTCGTTCTATGCAAGTAGAAACGTAACTGTCTATGTACATCTAGTTGATGCAACATATATTCTGTCTTATTGTCATAATTAGGAAAAAAATGGTAAGTCTATGGACTGGTTTAAGTTTGATTCGGAACATACTTTAGGTAGAAAGGACGAGTTTGTTCACAGAGATACACTGTCTTTGTGGAACAGCATATACGGGGGGTTTGACAGACGATGCTTGCAACTCCGAAACTCTCCTAGCTAAAGTGATAGCTATTAAAAGAATTGTCTTCCAGGTTAAAAACTTCAGATCACAGGATGATGCAGGTTCAAAAGGGGGAAGAATCATACAGGGTAACAAAAATTTCAGGTCTCATGGTGCTAGAGGTTGGTTATTGGGCAGTCTTAATAAAATGGTACCCCTCAGTAAAGCTTTGCAAAGTCTGTGGGATATCACATTTGGCCCTGATTCACCTATATGGAAGTTTGAGATTGCTGCTAATTGAACATGAATAGTAGCTGCAGCCATGCCCCTCATGACACTTCTCTATAATTTCCCTCCCCCCTCTCTCTGCCTCTCTTCCTTACTCTCTCTAATTCAGCTACATTAAACTAACATCTTCTTCTATACTTCACTTATATTCCCAAATAATTTGATTAATGGCCACTTTAGCAATTCCCCATTTTATGTATTCATATCACTCATATCTTCTTTAGACTCTAATTGTTTGTGCTATCTATTTGAGAGATTTCTGTCATATGAAGGTTAACTTCCAGGAATTCTAATCTGCTGTTTTTCTTTTTTTTCATACTTTGCATAATATGCCTACCCATACTTTGACTAGCTGGGTTTCCTACTGAGCCTTATCCCATTTTCTTAACACTCTTTGAAACGGTTATATAACTTTTGCATATGAAATATCTAGGAAACATTTTGTTTTGTGAAATTGCTCTCTAACTTTGTTCAGTTACTTTTCAAATATAACAATCTTATTTTGTAAATGTATATATTGTTATTTAAATGACTTGTTTGCAATCAGAGCTTTTCTTCCCAGACCGCCGCTGAAAATGGGTGTCCTGGCCCAGTGGACTTTGCCGGTAAACAAATGCAAATAAATAAATAGTTTTGCCAAGAACTCCAGTATGGAAGGTATAGGGGCAGAGAAAGGTTCAATATGATTATTCAAGGTTCAAGAGGAAAATCTCTTCCATTTACTGATGTACAATTTTCTCAAAGCCTTATGAAAAGAAATCAAGATGTTTCACTGAAGGGGAAAGGTCAGGTAGCCTGGCTATGTTTGGAATTGGAGCAGCCAGGCTGTCAACTTGAGGGTTTGAAGAGATGGATGGAACATTCCCGACACATGAGTCAGATGATGTGGAACCTGGGTCCAGAATCCAAAGCTCCTCCTGGAGATGAGGTCAAAGGAAGGGGAACCAGATTTGATAAGGCCAGTAAGGGGCGACAAGTATCAAAGTCGTTCCCAAATCGCTGGCTTTCTGAAGAACTTTGGGCATCAACGGAAAGGGAGGGAAAGCACAAAGGACACCTGAGGGCCAAACATGTACAAATGCATCCCTTGGTGATTCCCCCAGAGGGGGGATTAGGGCAAGATAGCTGCTGCATTTGGCTTTCATGGGCGTGGCAAAAAGATTGCAGCAAGACTGGCCCCATTTTAGGAAAATCATTTCCGCTCTTGTTTTAGGGACCATGTGTGAGGCATCAGAATCACCCTGTTGAGTTTGTCCACTATCACGTTGGATTTCACCGGGATGTGCCTGCTATCAGAAAACGTTGGGAGGAGGATACCTACTGCCATACTCTCAGGGCCTCCCGACAAAGGGGGCAAGAACTGGTTCCTCATTGTTTGTTTATAAACCACACTACCGACATATTGTTAGCTTGTATTGCAATTGTTCCTAGCTGGAGAGAGTCTTGGAATGCTTGCAATGCTAAGAGCACTGCTCTCATCTCTAGGACATTGATATGTAAGTGGGCCTTGTGATCCTGACAAGTGCCTTGGACTGTCCTTCCCTGATAATGCCCCTCCCACCCTATCTGTGAAGCATCTGTGGTCACTGTGGCTAAAGGCTGTGGAAGAACAAAGGGTCGACCTAAAGTCACATGAATGGAGTGAAGCCACCAATGAGTCTTTCCTGCAAGATTCTGTTATCATGATTTGGTGGGACAGGGGGAGTTCCTGCATGGACCACTGAGTGAACAGCAACCACTGCAGACTCCTCATGTGGAGCTGCACCAATGGAATCAAGTTTATTGCTGCTGCCTGCCATGGTCCCTAATAGTTTCAGAACTGTTCTTGCTTGAGTCTTCCTCTTAAAAAGTAGGTTTATGACCTGATGCCGAAGGACTTGTACTCTTTCTGGGGGAAGATTTACCATCATTTTTGTAGTATCTAAGCCGGCTCTTATAAAAATGACATGTTGAGATGGCAATAAGGCAGATTTTTTTGCAATTTATTGTGATCCCTAAATGAGAGCAGAGCTTCAATGTGGTGTCTCTCGCTTTTATTAGTAGATGCTCAGTGGTGGAAGTTAGGAGCCAGTTGTCTAGGTACGGAAACACTCGGAATCCTAGGCATCTCAGGTGAGCCGTGACTACTGCCATACATTTGGTGAACACTCTGAGGGCTGTAGTGAAAGCAAAGGACAGAGCTCGAAACTGGTAGTGACTGGCTCTCAGCCAAAAGCACAAATGACTCCTGGAATGCCAGTCCATTTTTATGTGGTAGTACGGCTACTGGAGGTCTGTAGAGCACATCCAATCATCTTGTCCCAGAAAGGGAAGTACCATCCGGAACTTGAATTTTTTATTGATTTAATTTGTTGAGATCTAGGATGGGTCTCCAGTCCACTTTTCTTTGGAATTAAAAAGAACCATGAGTAGGTTCCAGATCTTATTTGGTCTGCGGTGACTGCTTGGATGAGTCTTCTGTCTAGCAACTTTTGTATTTCTAGACTTGCTTGTTCCCTTTGACTGAGTGGAACACCTTGGATGTTTTTTATGTTTGGGACAAGAAAAGAAAAGGGTATGGAGTAATCTCTGGATACGATGCTTTGTAGCCATTTGTCTTTTGTTATTTTTAGCCAGGCTATCAAGTACAAAAATAAGCAATCCCAGACTGCCTCCAGAGATGGACAGGTGGGCCTCCTTTCAGGAGCGCTGGGAGGGCTGGCCAGGGAAGGACTCCCTGTCTCCCTGGTTTTGCAGACCCACTCTGCCGCTTGGCCGGTGTCTTCCATTACTGCTTCCCCCTTTGCCACTGGGGGAAGAATCACGTGTCCTGAAAATCTCTGGGATTTTCCAAACCACATTTTTTCCTCCCTTTTGAATAAGGTTTAGAAGGTAGGGAAAAATGGACTCCTACAGCACAGAGAATTTTTTTTTTTGTTCACACCTAGCTAGTGTGTCTTTGACTTTAGGTCCGAACAAGGACAAGCCATCGAAAGCGGCATTAAAGAAAGATTTAAACGGCTACACAAAGTTAAACAAGTGCATCCAGGAATGCCTCATTATGGAAATTCCTGAATCTGCTGCCTACTCGCTCCATCAGCTGCATAAGAAATGAGTCTCATGGAAGAGTTTAACACTGAATTAAAGTTGGAGAGCTAGGAAGAAACTTTTTCTGTTACCCTCTCAGGTACTGAACCCTGGAGACCATCTCCTAGCTCCTTCAGATCACCTCTCTGCAATCTGGTAAAATGGGTGAAATAATTCAGGTACCTGAGCGCAAGGGTCACTGAAGTAAAGGTGTGGTTTCCATATCTGTCCATCATACGAGAGTCTTTGTTTGGAGGACAGACAGAAGATGATGTCTCTGACACTTCCCTCTTGGTGGCCGTCACCACCATAGCATCTACTGAGAGACCTTTCATAAAAAAAGTTTTTATCGGTGGGGATGTAATGAATTTATTTGGCCTCCGAGGGACAGGCTCCACTGAGTCTGGAGACTCCCACGCCTTTAGACAAACTAGGTCCATTAGTTCATCGAAAGGTGGAGACACCCAAGTGGGGGAAAGGCGAGACCCAAAAGCCTTCAGGTAGACAGACTCCTCCTCAGAAGGGTTGATGGGCTTCCAGCCACCTCCCTGCTTAAGTATTTCTAGGATATCTGCAAAGGAGACATCCTCAGAGGGTGACTGTGAGGACCCTTCTGACTCATCAAGGTCTGTGTCAGATGTGATTGAGTCCAAATGCTTCTTCTTACATAGTCTCTTATGAGGGACCTCTTCAGAAGGGCATTCTAGAGAGGTTTTGGAAGAGAGGGGTTCACCCAATGGGGCATCCTGAGGCCTAGGGTCTCCACGGTTCTGTGGATGCAGTGGTGCCAAGACAGACACTGGTGCCTTTGGGGGAGGAATGACTGGACCTGAGAGTGGAGCTGTCTGTGGAGACAGCACTCTCATCACCTTGAGGGCCCCCCGCCCCTGATCTGAGGAAGCTCAGAAGAATTGGAAGGCATCCACAGAACCAAGGGGGTTGGCTCAGAGGCCAATGTAGGAGCAGACCTTACTCGTGCCGAAGCCCTGAGGTGCAAGTTCAGATCCGACAACTGTCGGATCTGACAGTCCTCCCTGGACCTGAATGGACAGCGTCGGCTCCTAGACTCCGAGTTCAGATGGAACAGAGGACATCAGAGCAGTAGTCAGGGCTAAAGATCTTGGAATAGGTCTCGGCTCCAATGGTTCCACTATGATCAGCTGCATACATTCCGGCTCCAAAGTCCTGAGTCGGATCGAAGGAGGAATTGATGGTGACAGGGCAGGCTTAGTCAGTTCCAAAACCCTCTGGGTTAGCTCCGACAAAGGTTTGGCAAGCGCCAGTGTCCTCAAAAGTCTCCACACCATGCAATCCACATCATCTGAAAGGCTCCTGGAGGATCGAGTGGAGGGAGCAGGAGATCTGGAAGCTTGTAGGACTGGAGGTCTCAACACTGGAGAAACCAGTTCCAGTTTTGGAGACTGGCTCTGAACTTAAAACACTGAAGAAGCTGAGGTGAAGGCTTCTCAGGCCCAACAGCCTTCAGGTCTGTGGAGGAAATTTTTGGTAACTTTTTAGTTGGCACAGACTGAGCATCTGATGAAGCAGACGTTCTTATACCTGATCTTTCAGATTTTGAAGAAGGGGAAGATTTCTGTTTGGAAGGACTCTGACCTTCTCCTATAGCTCCTGAAAAGGAAGTCTTCAATAACCCCCCAAAGAATCAACTTATTCTTCCATCAAGAACCCTGTGGCTAAAAGAATGACAAATGGCAGAAGATTCTTGGAGGTGTACTGCTCCAAGGCAGTACATACACGCAGTATGACCTTCAGTCACAGACATTTTCTAACTGCATTTTGTACATTTTTTAAACTCTGAGGGTTTAGCATCTTTGGGGCGTTTTGACAAGTTAGCACTACAACTACTATATATATATATATATATATATATATATATATATATATATATATATATATATGTATAAAAAGGTAAACACACTAAAGGAAAGGCCCCCTAACTTAAACGGGCAGAGCAGCCCTCTAACTTAAACGAGCTAGCTTAGTTAATGGAAAATCCATGAAAATAAAACAGTTCTTTAACAAGCTTGCTTAACAGGAATTATCTAACACACACCAAGGGAAAAGCCCTCTAATTTAAACGGGCTAAGCAGCCCTCTAAGTTATCTAGTTTAATTAAATATATTACACTTAAATTTAAACAGCTCTCAAACAACATCATTGTCAAAACTTATTTCAAACACAAGCTAAGGAAACCCAGGGCAGGGTAGGAAAAAAAGGACTTGAGATAAATGATGGCCAGCAATCAAATAGCAAGGTAATGACCACAGCAAAACTGCTAAAAGGTTAACTAACTAATCACAAAGGGAAAAAAATAGCATATTTTACAAGAAAATACAATTATAAAGAATTGACTTAGCCAGAGCCATTGTGAAGTACCTGATCTTGTTTAGCAGCAAATGAGATCTTGGGAGTTTCCTAGAGCATCATAGGATAGGGTATCAGCCACAAGCTAGTTGAAGACCTCAAGCCTTTGTTTAAGGCCGAGTCGGAGCTGAGGATCAGTTCCAAATTCAACCAGTACAGAATGAAGGCCAGACAGGACATCATCCCATTTTAAATTACCCACTTTCATATCTAGCTGCTTAGTGCACACTGCAGTGTTTAGGATAAACCATTTTTTTTCATCTTAACTTTAAGCATCTATTGCAAGGCCACCAGTTATTGGAGAGCCCACATTCTACCTCTCAGTAGTTATCTTGGGACTAGTGGTTCTGTTTTCTCCTGGTGAGAGAAAGTACAGTTTTGTACCTACCATAAATGTAGATGTCCGATAGGTATGCATCTGCAGTCCTTACATATGGGTTGTCCTGCCTCAGGCAGCCCTTCAGTCGGCCGGATTCCAAAGTCTGGGTCCGGCGTCGGCTGATGTCACCCTTTTTCCCCGACGTCAAAGCACCTGGGGTATAAAAGCGTCAGCCGACGCCACGTTCCTCAGTTTTTCTTGCCCCAGATGCCAGGTGCCCTCTAAAGAAGGCTAAATTTTGGAGAAATTAATAAATTCCAATCATGCAAACCAATAAATAACAAATACACCATAAAAGATAACCCCAGCTAGCTAAAAAGAGGGATTGGTACCCAAAGAATACCACAGAGGGGTAGGAGGGGGGGAAAACCTGACTGCAGATGCATACCTATCGGACATCTACATTTATGGTAGGTACAAAACTGTACTATGTCCTTCAAGGATGCATCTGCAGTCCTTACATATGGGTAGAATACCATAGCCAAGCTGGGGGTGGTAGGACCTAAGAAAAGGATTGTGTAGCTAACATGCCCTGCAGGACTGCAGTAGCAAAGCCTGCTCTGGATCTGGAATATAAAGGCAGGTTGTAATGCTTGGAAAATGTATGCACAGAGCTCCATGTAGCAGCATCTAAAATGTCCTTTGTAGCCACCCCTCTTAAGAAGGCTGTGGAGGTGGCTGTTGCTCTGGTGGAATGAGGTCTGATGGTAGCTGGCACAGCTTTTCCATGAAAAGAGTAACAGAATCAAATGCAATTTCCTATCCATTTTGAAACTGTTTGTTTGGAAATTGCTCTTCCTTGTATACCAGCAGCGTATGCTACAAACAGTTGGTCAGTTTTTCTGTAAGTCTTAGTTCTATCCAAGTAGTAACGCAACTGTCTGTGAATGTCCAGGGTATGCAGAAGTTTCTCTCCTTTGTTTTGTGGATTTGGAAAGAAAGTAGGCAGGTGGATAGCTTGGTTCAGTGAGACCCTGGATACCACCTTTGGCATGAATGAAGGATTGGTTCTCAAAGAGACTCTGTCCTTATGGAAAATGAGAAATGGTTGTACTGCCATGAGGGTCTGTAACTCAGATACTCTTCTTGCTGAGGTTATGGCCAGAAGGAAGGCAGTCTTCCAAGACAGGAATTGTAGTTCTGAAGATGCTGCTGGTTCAAATGGGGGTAGCGTTAATTTTTCCAACATGAAGTTAAGGTCCCATGTAGGCACTGGTGGTGTCCTTGGAGGGTTGATGTTTTTTATCCCTCTTAGAAACTGCCTTAGCAGAGGATGAGAAAATACAGGTGGATCAGTGTTGTACTCTGCTGAAATAGCTGAAGCATGAATTTTTATGGATGAATAAGAAAGGCCATTATGGAGCATTTCAGCCAAGTATTCAAGGATATGTGGGATGCTCATCACTGTCGGATCCTGACCCTGTGCGGTGCTCCAGGTTCGAAATCTTTTCCATTTTGCTGAATATGCTTTTCTTGTGGAAGGCCGCCGAGCTTCCATGATGATATCCTTTACCCTCTTGGATAGTTTATCCTGGTGAGGAGTCAAGGTATTTTCCAGGCTGTCAGTTGCAAGGTTTTCAGGCTGGAGTGCAGAGTTTTGTAGTTGTGCTGTGTCAGAAGAAGTGGCCATTGTGGTAGGGGCCACGGGTTTGTGCGTGGCATGCTCTTTAACAGTGGGTACCGGTGTTGTCTTGGCCAGTCTGGAGCTATCAGAATCACTTTTTGTTGTTCTGTCCTGATCTTCAGTAAGACCTTGTTCATTAACGGGAGAGGTGGGAATGCATATACTGTTAGAGCATTCCAGCTGAAGGATAGGGCGTCCACCTTCCATGCTTAAGGATGGTATGTCCTTGTGCAGAATTTCTTCAGGTGATGGTTGTGGGGGGAGGCAAAAAGATCTATGTCCGGACTTCCCCAAGATTGTGTTATCTGACGAAAAATGTCTGGATGCGACATCCATTCATGTGGATCCATGGTGTTTCTGCTTAGGCTGTCCGCCAGTACATTTTCTTTTCCTGGTACGAACTGGGAATGCAGTTGTATATTGAGTTTTAGGGAAAGTTCCCAAAGATTCATTGCCAGCCTGCAAAGAGGGTAGGAATGGGTACCTCCTTGCTTGTTTATGTACCACATAACTGTGGTATTGTCTGTCTTTATTAGCAGGTGACCTTGATGCAGGAAATGTTTGAAGGCCTCGATTAAATGTATCACTGCCAGCATTTCCTTTTGGTTGATGTGCAGGCACAATTACTTTTGAGTCCACTGCCCCTGAATACATCTGCCCTTCATGTGCGCTCCCCAACCATGGTCTGAGGCGTCCGTTGTAATGGTTTGGCTGATATGAGGCTTGCTGAAAGGTAGGCCCATGTTTGACTGACTTGCTTGTGTCCACCACAGAAATTCCTTTTGAAGGCATGGAATAAGGGGGATCAAGGCTTCTAGGCTGTGACTGTGTTGAGACCATAGACTCCTTAGGTACCACTGCAGTTTCCTCATATGCAGCCTTGCTTGTGGAATCAGCAGAATGCAAGATGCCATGAAACTCAGGGCCTGCAGGATTTTCCTTGCAGTCAGCTGGGTTTGTGTTGTCAGATTTTTGAAATAATCCGGTAATTGTTCTTTTTTTTCTTCTGTGAGAAAAGCCATTTGGGTGTTTGTATCCAGCTTTACACCCAGAAAAATTATTCTTTGGGATGGAACAAGTCTTGATTTCTGAAAGTTGACTGTGTATCCCAAGGCCTGTAGCAGGCGGATGGCATAGCTCAAGTGTTTTAACAATGTTTGTTGGCTGTCCGCTTGTATAAGGCAGTCGTCCAGGTATGGGAATATTTGAATCCCCTGAAGTCTGCAATGTGCAATTACTGATGCCAGGCATTCCGTGAATACTCTGGGCGCAGTAGATAAGCCAAAGGGCAATGCTGAGAATTGATAATGCTCTGAACCTGCAAGAAATCTGAGGTGTCTTCTGCAACTTTGTCTGATAGGGACATGCAGGTATGCCTCCTTGAGGTCTAGAGTTACCAGCCAGGACCCCTTGCCCAGCATGGGAAGGAGCTGCTGTAAGTTCAGCATTTTGAATTTTGGCACGATGAGATAAGTATTCAGTGCGGACAAGTCTAGAATAGGCCTCCATTGCTTTTCTTTTCTTGGAACAAGGAATAGTCTGGAATAAAATCCTTGGCCTTGTTCTGTGAAAGGGACCTTTTCTATTGCCTTCATTTGTAGTAGTTTGGAAATCTGCTTGAAAGCCTCTGCCCTTTGATTTGGTGGCAGGTTTGGCATGCCTTGTCTTTTTGGTAATGTATGAAAATGGAATCTGTATCCCTTGTCTATTATTTGCAGTATCCATTTGTCCTTTGTAATACTGTGCCAATTTTCTGAGAATAAAGATAGCTTTCCGCCCAAAGGTGCTTCCAAATGAGCCCTGGTTGGCGGAGTCAAAGTCAAGTCATTGAGTTTGTCCTTCTGCAGTAGATGTAGGTCCTGCACTACCTCTCTGGGTAGGAGGCTGCCATTGACGTCCTCTGTAGGAGCCTCGAGCTTGCCCTCTACCTCTGCCACACCTGTTTTTCCCTCTTTGAAATCTGTCTGTGTCCGGAAAGGACCAATTCTTAGAAGGCCAATTTCTGCTGAATCTTGGTGGTTGGACCTGGAAAAAATCTTTGACTGTTTGAACTGATTTAGCCTTTTCTTCAAATTTCTTTAAGACCTCTTGAGCCGTGGAACCAAATAACTTTTGTTTTTCCAGCGGTGCATCCAGAAGCTTTGCTTTAACATGATCTGGCAGTGTTTGTTCCTTCAGCCAAGCATGTCTACGTATGACTGCACCTGTCATTGCTGACCTAAATTAAGCTTCCAATGCATCATAACCACACTGTAAGAAATGGTTGCTAACCTGTTGAGAGTTATACACCAGATCCTGAAGGGCCTGGAGGTCTAGGGGTTCAGGTGAGGATAGTTTTTTATGCAATTCATCTAACAGATACTCTTGATACTGTATCATATGGAATTGACAATTTAATGCTCTCATAGAAAGAGTGGAAGAAGTATACACTTTTTTACCCCATCTCTCTAAGGCCCTGGATTCCCTTTCAGAAGGAAGTGGATTCTTGGCAGTGGTAGTTGTAACCCCTTTAGGGGCCTGGGAAATAGTTTCTGGGTCAGCAGAGTGGCCCTTGTAAAGGTATAGATGTGAGTCCGGGACCCTGTAGTACCTGTCAGGTTTGACAGGGGCCGGAGGAAGGGAGTCAGGGGAAATACTAGACTCAGAGTACACATCTTCTATAAAATTCAAAACAGGAGGGATAGCCAAAGGTCTATGCTGAGGTAAATGTAAAAAAGTCCTTAACCTCTTTCTGGAATCAGAGAATTCCTGGCCTTGCCATTTGAAATGCTCTCTCATGGAGTGAAGGGTCTCCCTAAAGGAAAACTCTTCGGGTGGGGAGGCCAAGGGAATAGATTCCTCTGCATCAGAATCCTCGTAGGCCGGAAGGGCCTCCTCCTGGTAGCCGGAAAGGACAGAGTCATCTGAGGCCTCATCAGAAGACTGGGGATCTGTCTGCTCAACCCTGGGCCTTTTGCCTGGAGGAGGTTGAGAGCCCCTGTCTGGATGTGGCTGAGAGCCCCTGATTAAGGAAATAAAGTCCTCAGCCAAGGTTAAGATTTGTGAACTGGTAGTGGATCCCTGAGGAATAGCCTTGGGAGGGAGAGATTTTGGCTGTTTAGCAGCTTTAGCCCGTGTAAAGGCCTTAATGGACAAGGATACAGGAGGCCTGGCTGCCCCACGTGCTGGGGTAGATTTATCTACAGAAATGGTGTCGGATATTTCCTGAGCACCGGTTTCAGACGGAAATTCTATGACTGACTCAGGGATGGCCTCCGGTACCGAAGTTACCGGTTGTGCGGTGTTGTTGGTCTGAAGCGGTAGAGATTCGGCTTCAGAAGAGACCGAGACACTCGCAGTAGGCCTAGGCGTGGAGTCGGCCGAAACCGCAGACCGCGTGTGTCGGTCCTTATCCTTTCGTTTTTTGGGTAAATGTGCTGTCGGAAGCTCCGACGGCATGATATAACAAAAATTGTCCCCAAAAAATTCCTCTGCAAACTCTGCCCGACGCCTAAGAGTGCGTTTATTGAAGGAAGCACAGGCTGAACAGGCCGAGACGTCGTGGTCTGGGCCTAGGCAGGGTAAGCAGTAAGAGTGGAAATCCTTATGAGGTATTTGTTTCCCACAAGATAAACAATTATTAACTTTAACCGTTTGATCGGACATCGGCTGAGGCAAGAAAGAGTCCCCAACGGGGTACTTAGCTTTTTTGAAGTCTTCGGTAGCTGAAATCACAGGAGCTGGCCGACCGGCATTTGCGAACTGCTTCTGCTTCGGGCACCTCGCAGCAAGAAAGACTGAGGAACATGGCGTCGGCTGACGCTTTTATACCCCAGGCGCTATGACGTCTGGAAAAAGGGCGACATCAGCCGACGCCAGACCCAGACTTTGGAATCCGGCCGACCAAAGGGCTGCCTGAGGCAGGACAATCCATATGTAAGGACTGCAGATGCATCCTTGAAGGACATGGAGTACAGGGACATTATTTCCTGGAGACCGCTGATCATCAGAAAGCTGAATAACTGCTTTATAGCTGACAGCTTGGAATCTGTGCTTATATTTGGTTGCTATTCGAGGCATCAACCAGAAAAAGGCTACAAGCCTACAGACCCTTGCATCATCTGGGACAAGACTGTGGATCACCAAACAAGCTGTGCCCTATTTCTCTTCTTCAGATTGGTGCCAACATTTTGCTTCTGGTGGGAGAAGAAGCAAAGGAGCATTGTATTCCAACAGAGTCAAGCTGTGATGAGACCAGCATTAGTAGTAACCAGCCAGTAGCCATTCATGCAACTCCCCTCTTTTCATCATTCTTGGTGAGCTAATTCTTTGTTGTAAGTGAGTACTGCTTGATTTGTTTCTAACTTCAGAATATCTCCCTAAATACTCCATCCTTAAATTTTCAGGGTCTCCGTACTAGTTTCCCCTCAAGTATTTGTCAGTGTTCTGTACAGACTCAGATACCTTGAGTGACATTTTTCCTGTAAAAGCATAAATGAAATTTCTCCAACACCTAGTTGCACACAGGACAACTAGTTTGTAATGACAAGCACTGTCCACATAGTTGCAAAACGGATACTTCTAACAGTGATTGATATTCTCATTCCAAATGTCTAATCAATAAAAAAGGTGTCTACTGCCATAGACACAAACTTTCCTATTGTCTCCATTACCAGCTTGGTGGACATGGGCATCCTGAAGCAATGCAGAAATTGCCTCATGTTTACTGACAACCAGTTAATTCTCAAACAAACTGATATGGTATGTGAGTGATGTATTTACACAATGTCACTGGAGGCAAAGCTCTCACATAAAAGTAATCCTAATGCCAATAAGGTTGTCAGTAGTAGACATGCTGCATCCATCATGCACAATTCAAAGCAGACAAATAAACTCATACGCTGAGCCACTTACATGTAACCTTCCTAAACCACAAAGACCTCCTAGATGAAGTACACATAAGAAATACCTTCAGCATCTCCAAAGGCGCTCTTTCAAAACAACACCCACATCAATACATACAGCTACATCACATGGAGCCTCTACCTCTAAGCCCATAAGGCAAGTCACCACACAATCCAACATTCTAGTCATTGGAGACTCCATCATGAGACAGATGTCCCTCTCACCAGGCTGAGTACGGAATAAGTTATGGTCAGTTGCTTATCAGGGGCTAGGATCTGCTACATTATGCAAGAACTCAGGTCATTGGACCACTATTACCAATATGACTCAGTCAAAGTCCATGTGGGAACAAATGATCTGAGACGTACCTCCCTGGACTATATGAAGAGAGACATCACAGAGCTCTCGAAATGCGTGTCACAGGCTGGTATGAGCCTAGCATTGAGCAGCATTTTACCTTCTCCCAGGATGATGCCATAATATGAACAAAAGATGATAGACTTTAATAATTGGCTTAAATTCTGGTGTCATTCTAAGGGGGTGCAATATTTGTCAGCATGGAAGGAGGTGGTCAACAGGCCATGCTGCTTTGCAAGGGACGGTCTGCACATCTCTCCTACAGGCTTTTGAATATTAGCTAAAACAATGTCTTCCCCACAGTGTTTTTTTTAGGCAATGCCAAACTGAAAGTACTTCCGACATAGCAAATCAAAACTAAAAAAATCTAAAAGTATTATTGCTCAGTGCTAGGAGTCTAAACAAAAAACTCCACTTCCTAGAAGCTCTCTCTACCCTTGAGAATGCTGATGCCTGTGCAGTCACTGAGACGTGGTTTAAAGCCATCGAGAGCACACCAACAGTGCTAAGTTATAATGCCTTCCACACATTTAGGCCAGCTACTTCACAGGTAGGGACTAAAGGTGGCGGTGTCTCTATTTATATCAAAAATAAAAATACTTCAAGGCTGCTCAAACAGAACAATGCACTCCAGCTGCTCCATGTTCAAATCACTACAGGTAAAATCCAATACCACTTCTTTGCAAGCTATAGGTCCCCCTGTATGACCAGGAAACCCATACTATGTATTTAAACTTATTAGAGACACTGACCATCAAACCCAATACCATATTCATGGGTGTCTAATTACACACTATTAACTGTGAATCCTATACCACACCAAAGTACATGCACAGAAATTCCTGGATTTTTTATTAAAAAAAAAAAATCCCTGGACCAGATAGTCAAGATCTGGTCCTTACTAATATAGGAGCCTGCTGCACCCCCCCCCCCACCACCACCACTGTATTGTCTTCCCTGGTAAGTTCAGACCACAAAATGGTCTGCTATGAAGTAAAAATAAAACCTGGACCTCCAGTTAAACCTGAAATATTCAGAACTCATGGTCTGAAGAATCTGAAGGAAAATCAATTATTTGTCTTTTAGAGGGGGAAGACTGGCTTCCCCTAATTAAAGTAATAAGGTCTTCAGCCATTCTAAGCATTTGTTTCTGTGGCATGGGAGCTTGAGAATGTGCACACACAATACCCCACTCTCGTATTGTTGACAACCTCAAGAGGTTAGGTATAAATCCATATGTCACCTGGTGGATAGACAATTGGCTCGCAGACAGGACCCAGAAAGTTAGAATTGGGGAGTCCACCTCTACAAAGAGGCCAGTCACAAGTGCAGTCCCTCAGGGATCAGTCCTTGGACAGCTCTTTTTTGGCATTTACTTCTCAGAAATCAAGGCCAATGTCAGTGGTCTCTGGCTGACTAAATATGCAGTGACTGCAAATAAGGAGTTGTCACTAAATCTCACACTGACACAAATGTTCTCCAGGAGGGGCTGACAAAGACAAACAACTGGTGTCAAAGCCATGGACTACGACTAAATGCGAAGAAATGCATTGGGAAGTCATCCATCCCTGGTAACCATCATACAGACAACACATCCCTTAGAGATGACCCAGTAGTCAGGGACTTAGGACACACACAGATAGTAATCTAGCCTTTGATCATCACGTGTCTATAGTGGTGAGGAACTCATTCTATGTTGCGCAACTTATAAACAAAAGTATGGCATCCAAGTTCAAGGAGGTCATTGTTCCACTGTATTTGGCATTCATCAGACCAATCATTGAGTACAATATCCCCTTTGGGATGTACCCAACCAGGCATATCCAACAATTGGAACGTCCACAGAAGTTCCTCACTAAAAGAATACAGGGAGTAAGTAATATGTCCTATGCAGACCATCTCAAGGCCCTATCTCTGTATTCTATCTCCTACAGGCTTCTGAAGGGAGATCTACGCTTGACATACAGAGCATTGTCAGACCCCATGCTGATGGATCTCCTGCATATCGACAAAACCAGAATCATCCATTCTAAAGACTTAAACCTTGCCTGTGATATAAATAGGACATGCTGGTGAGAGAGATATGTATCCCAGAGACTACCCCGTCTATGAAACAGGCTCCCCATCTATATGGAGCAGAGCTCCTTCCTAACCCAATTCAAGTGGAACTTGGACAACTGGATAGGAAACCAGAAATTCATCCCACGTTTGGCACCTATGTCTCTAATGGAAACATGTAATCTGTAAATGATTCATCTCACAGGCCCATGCTTACACTTATCAAAGGTATCAGAACTTGTCAGAGATTTGGGATGCATGGCTACACCTAGGAACAAAACCACACTGATCTATATCTATCAATCTTGGCATTAATTTTGTATTTCTTTTAGCCATTATAGACAAACACTATAAATCAAGGTTTAGTATTTAAATGGGCCTACATGAAGCTGGATCTAATGGACCTTTGCCCTCTTTAGGTATTACAGCTACCACTGCTTTCTTACAGGATGTTTGTACTTCTCCTCTTAAAATACTGTTAAATAAAACCTTCCAGATCAGTTTTTCCCTCCTAGCTTAATAACTTTCACAGGAATACCATCTATTCCTGGGGACTTTCCTGTACACTAGTTTTACATCACAATTTTTATCTCATCTCCTCCTATCCTAACCATTAGTAATTGAGACTCATCTACCTCTAACCTAATATTTAATTATCCCATAAACATTTCCATTCATATCTTTTCCTGATTTCCATATTTTTCTGCTTTATAAAGACTTTCAAAGAATTTCTGAAATATTTCTAATACCGCTACAGCATCTCTTGTTACCTTCCTAGTAATAGGCTCCTTAAGTTTGTCGACAGCCCTTTCTACTTTCTGTTGCCTAAGTCATCGTAACGGCCCAAGGTTTCTTGGTCTATATAGTGTTTTCCATGGATCTGTTCCATTACTGAACACACATTTACATTTGAAGCTTCTAACAGTTTTTCATGTGGAAGTATTTTTGTTTCCTCTAATTTCTCTCAATCTTTACGTTTTTCTTCTGTCTGGAAATTCTGGGCTACTTGCATTATAGTAACAATACATAACTTCTTTCTTATTCTCAGCAGTCCACTCTACTGTCTGTATGGCTCTTTTTTGGCCCATTTTCTGTGCCTCCATATAAGCATCCAGTGGTAAACCAGGTAGAAATTCACATGACTGAGAGATCAGTTTTTCTAATACAAAATTAAGGTACCAAAAGATGGGGCCAATTCTTTCCTGGGCAGCTTCAAGTGGAGGATCATTTAAGTAACTGTTTCAGAAGCAGGCAACTGGGAGTAAGCCAGAGGTTTAAGGAGCACACAGGTATAATAAATGGCTGAAACATGCACTTTATCAAAGGCTTAGAATAAGCCTTATTCAAAGAATTTAGACAGATAACTGGGGACCATTAACAGCGGAGCATGGCTAGGCTGATTTGACACCAGTGGAAGACCCTTTTCCACTTTGCTATGCAATATTTTATAGTACTGGATTCACTAGCCTCCTCCAGAATGTGTACATAGTCTTCAAAAAACACTTAGCCAGGGCTTTCATGCCCAAAGGGAGACCCCAAGGCAGCAGCAGAGCCATCTATAGTCAGTGTCTGGAGACCTGTCTCTAATCTGAAGGGAGATTCTCTGTTGTGATGCATGTGCTCTGATCCACCACTGGAGCTCTTTCTTTATGCAGGGAAGGAGCAGTATTTCTGTACTCTGGTCTTCAGACGAACCTGAAGGACTAATGATGCAAAGAAACTGGCAATGCTCAGACTTCTGCATCAAGGAAGAACTGAAGGTGGCATGGCTGACTACCCTTTATATCAACACTACCCTGACACTGGAAAGGAAGGCTACCTGCTGGATCACACAGGAAGGAGACAACTATGGAATATGGGAGGGCCTCAGGCTCCTGTAGGCATGAAATCAGAAGAGTCAGTACTGCAAACATGACATCTGAAGGACATCACTAGGTGTAAGGGGAAGACTGGAATATTATTACAAGAAAAAGTGATCTCAGTACTGGCCCATGGCTTAATACTAATGGGGCAAGATGACTCGTAAAAAGCATTTACAAAAATATTTTCCCAGGCTGAATTTGATACAACTGATATCATTGCTGAATATACTTTTACTGACAGAGACATCAATCATGGTCAGTGACTGCTAGGATTGATATTTCTCATGAACATTCATATATAATGAAAGGATTTT
Source organism: Protopterus annectens (assembly GCF_019279795.1). NCBI lineage: Eukaryota > Metazoa > Chordata > Ceratodontiformes > Protopteridae > Protopterus > Protopterus annectens. The sequence goes on from NC_056739.1 coordinate 1,956,618,466, forward strand.
GAAACACTGCAATTTCCAACTATGCACAGTTGGGACTGCACTTATCAATTTAGGAATATAACTGAGAAGGGGAAACATTGGAGGTTTTTCAACAATGTTAATGTTATTTAAAATAGGGCATAGAAAGAGTCTAAAAATAGCCTATAGATATCTGCAGTCAACCAGACAATATTTATGCACTACACAAAGTTAAGCTTAAAGTTGCAGTATTGGTGAAATCAAAGTAATAATTGGGGGGGCAATAAACTATAGCTACAACTACTGAGGTAAACAAAAACATATTAACAACTGGGTCGATCTCATAAACTTTCAAAAAGACAGACAGTAGAACATGAACAGAGGGATAGCTAAAATAAGAAAAATACATTAAAGGCTTAAACACGTTTAGAAGGACTAATACTACAACAGTTACAGAATGAAAAAGAGACATGACTGTTGGGACCAATAGATACAAAAGAGGCTAAATCATAGATAATGAAGTAAAAAGGGTCAAGTCACCTGAAGATGATAGCATTCAGAGATAGAGAAGCACGGAGTTTAAAGGAAACAAAAGTATGGGAAGTACTCTTTAGTCAAGTGACAGAAAGCAGGAGAGTACTAGACTCTTGGAAGGACAGCAGTACCTGTAGAGGGTAAGAAGCAAGATAATCCAGCTTCATATAGCTCTATCTCGGTCTTAAACTATGACTCTTAAGGATTTATGCAGGTATCAGCAAGTACAATATCTCCTCAACTGCCTGATAATTTTTTCTAGCCTCCCCACACACCAACCAGCAAGCCTCTCCTTTCAGATGTAAGCCCATGCACTATAAAACCAAGATTAACAGCAATTTCAGTGTCACAAAACAACTTAAAACCTAGAAAAAATGGAGCTCACTCTCATGAAGACATGTCTATTAAACAAATTAAGCGTTGTCTCTTAATTACAGAGACTTCATCAGAATGAAGAAATATGTTCCCTTTCAGGTTTAAATAGTTGCTCTCATGGACACACACACACACACACACACACACACACACACACACACACACACACACACACACACACACACACACCCCAATGTATAAACACAGTTGTCAATTGTGCATAAATTAATAAAAACTGTATAGAAATATGTACAAAAACATCTATATATAATATCTATATATATATATATATATATATATATATATATATATATATATATATATATATATATATATATATATATATATATATATATATATATATATATATATATATATATATATATATACATACACACACATACACACACATTATACATATATATATATATATATATACGGTTTCATACGAAACCATCGAAAGTTCATTCCATTGAAAGTTCATTCCATTGAAAGTTCATTACATCAAAAAGCATTTTAGGTGGGGGGCTGTGCCCCCACACCCCCCCCCCTAACTATATATATCAACTCCGGGGTCGCACAACATTGGGGAAGGGGGCAAATGCTTTTCGATGTAATGAACTTTCGATGGTTTCATATGAAACCATATATATATATATATATATATATATATATATATATATATATATATATATATATATATATATATATATAGGTTCATAGGTAGGTACTGGGCTATCTGCCCAAAGGCATATATTAGCCCAGTCACGTTGTGCGGTATTTACCGCCCCCTTTAGTTAGTTCCCTAGACCCTTGTACTAGCAGCTAGTACCCTTGGCCCTTATCTAGTAGAGCTGTTGGTGTGATCCCCGGTGTGAACTTTCTGTTACCCATCCACACATCAAGGTTCCTCTTGAAGAGTGATAGCGAGGGGCTCTGTCTTATGTAGATCGGGACCTTGTTCCATAGTAAGGGAAGTCTCTGCTAAGGGAATCTATCCCTCCAGCATGTTCTATTCATTGTTGTGTTGAGGTTTATATCCCTACAGCGTGTAGCTCGAGTAGATTTGGTTTTGCTAAGATGGAGTATGTTCAACAGTTCTGGGTTGGACATGGCTCTGTACGTTAGACAAATATTGCCTCTGAGAAGGCGGTATGCAACAGAGAACAGTCTTAGCTTTTTCAATCGTGCTGCATAGGGCAACTGTTTGAGACCAGTAATCCTCTTGGTGAGGTACCCTCTGTGGTCTCTCCAGCTGCTGGAAATGCCTAGCCAGGTACATTCCAATTGGTGCATTGTACTCAATAATGGGTCTAATGAGGGAAGAGTAGAGGGGCATCATTACATCCTTAGATCTTGATGCGAACCTTTTCGTGATCAGATGGGTCACATAGAAGGATTTTCTAACCACTTTGGCAACATGGTTATCAAAGGAAAGCTGACTATCTACATGGGTCCCTAGATCCCTTATTTCTTCTTCAGATTTCAGGGGGTTACCTCCTATGTTGTAGTTTGAGGGGACTCTGTTTTTTCCAAAGGGGATTACTACGCATTTTTAGTATTTAGCTTGAGATCATGGCTTTGACACCATGCATCAGTCTCATTAAGGCCCTTCTGGAGGATATCCATGTCAGCCGGAGACTCTATTACAGCACCCAGTTTGCAGTCGTCCGCAAACTTAGTCAGCCACAGCCCTTCCATGCTTGCCTGTACATCTGATAAGTATATGCCAAACAGGAGGGGCCCCAGGACAGAGCCCTGAGGCACACCGCTCGTTACTGGTCTGGATTCGGACATAGATCCCGCTACTCTTACTTTGTGGGATCTGTCTGAGAGCCAGTTTGCAATCCATCCTGTGACATAAGGGTTTATGCCCAGGCTGGTGAGCTTATCAATAATACCTGAATGGGGAATGGTGTCAAATGCTTTAGCAAGGTCAAGGTAAGCCGTGTGTACTTCCTTTCCCTTATCTATAGCCTGAGTAACTGTCTCAAAGAAATCCACCAGGTACAGGAGGCATGATCTGCCCTTGACGAAGCCGAATTGTGTTGGGTCCAGCGTCTGGATGTTCCCAATCTCTCTATTTATGAGGTCCATAATGATTCGCTCCATAGCCTTACAGATCAGACTGGTCAGTCTTATTGGTCGGTAGTTCCCAGGGTCAGTTGTGGCCCCACCCTTGTGTAGCGGGACCACCGTTGCTGTGCGCCATTCTATGGGCACATATCCTGTGGAGAGGCTGAGATTGAACAGGGTATTAAGATGCGGGGTTAATTCTTTTTGGAGCTCGTGTATGACACAGCTATATATATATAGCCAACACCTTAATTCATAACAAAAATCAAAATTTTACAGCCTTCAGTTTTAAAATACTTTCATTCAGCACTGTGGGTTGCTCTGCCCTTAATTTTAACTGCCATAACGACACATGGTATTCCACACACTCTCCCAAACAACCATCCTCTAGGGTTATCAAAACCTTTTCATGCACCCAAAATGCCAATCCATACTCACCATAGCATTAATATTGTACATATACGATCACAGAGATACCCATGTATTTTACTATTTTACTTTACAGAAAGAAACACGTGCTCCATATGAACAATCTAGCTAATCTAGCTGTTTTCAGGTTCTTAACATGGAAAACAGTTCTACTGATCGCTCTGACCTCATTAAGAAGAGTATCCGATTTGCAAGCTCTTATGGTTAGTCAACCCTATCTTATTTTTTAGAGCAACAGGGCTTCTTGGAGAACTACATTTGTTTACACCTAAAGTAGTATCCAAGTTTACTTTTAGCCAAATTATCCATCTCTCTGTTTATTTCCAAGAAGGGACAACGTGCGTCAAAACAGACTATTTCAAAATGACTATCTAGGGCTATCATTTTTTGTTATACTCACCACAACAAATCTATTCCAAAATCTATTTCAGGCAAGGTCAAGACCCACTCTACTATGGCCTTGTCTTCATCTATAACTTTTTGGAAAGGGTTGGATTCTAGAAGTATTATAGAAACTTCTGCTTGGTTTTCTGTACATATTTTTAACAAGTAGTATAAGCTTGATTCCTTCTCTTGGTCAAGATCAAGCTTTTCAAATGCCATTCTCCATGGGTTTCTGGATCCTTCTCCTTTAGCCACCCAAATATAGTTAGCTATGGTAATCTACCCATATAACTAAGGCTACTGCAGCTCTGATCAATATGAAGAAAATAGTATAACTGTGCAAGCTGAAATCACCATAACAGTAGATGTTCAAATGATCACTGCTGCAGAAGCCACTCCCTTCCACTTGTTTTTGGTGTGCTTTTCATGCCAGGGTCTGGATATCTATTTTTGTTGTTCTTAGCATTGTCCTTTCAGGGCTCAGCTTCCCTCTCTCTCTCTGCTGGCACGAAAGGTCTGAAGAGCTTTATGCCTAAACTTGCCTTTCAGTCCACTCAGCTCGAGCTGCTTCACAGTTTGGGCATGTGGAATGCACCCTGAAGCTTTGAAATCTGTACTGCTGTTATATCCTTGGCAGGATAAAGCCCATACAGTAAAGCTACTTCAGCAGTAATTAATATGATCATCATCTTAGGCTTTAGCAATAAAAAGTTCTAACCCTTCAGAAAGTTATTGATTTGGTAGTCCATGTCATCAGTAGAGGCAACAGGCAAGTATTTAACTGGGAAGCCATAAAATATATTTTTAAATGAAGAAACTGAACACGACCTTCTGTATGCTTGCAGTTCTAAATACAACTTTGGGAAAAACTGGACTAAGACTTTGTTAATGTTATTATGGAAGATCAGAATATACCTTCATTCTTTAATGTAATGATCCTCCACACCCTTCTCATCTTAAGCAAAAAGATTTAGATATCCCCACTTTCTGCTTAACTGTAGAGATATGGAGTGCAGCCATGCTGAGGTGCAGACAATTTCTTGCTTTCCAGTCTGTGACTAATTCAGTTTTGAAAAATAAAACAAAAATAGGCAAGTCTTCCACCACATGATCTTCGAAATGAGCCACATGCTGCTCTAGAGATGGCAGCTGGGGACCGCTATCTGGCACAGAGAACTGGGGCCTGGTCCAAAGTCATCACTACCCACCTGTTGGTCTCCAGAGAAGTGGACAGAAGGGACTGCTACTGATGCCACAGCTGCAGGATTACAACCACAAAAGAAATGGAGTCCTTAGGACTACATAGTGTTGTCAAGAGTTGGTAAGGTTTTACGCACCTAGCCCACTTCCTGATAAGCTACTTTTTAGGGTTTATCCATCATTCTATGGCTCCTTAAGGGCTACCATAGAAGAAATCCCTGCAAATACTGTATAGACAAACACCCCTTGCCCTAAGAAGGGTAAATCTTGGTGCACCATTAAGGGCTTTAAAACACTTATTAGCTTTTTTCCATTTTTTTTTCCTGAAGTAGAAACATTCTATGCACTTGTCTATGTGACTGTCTACACCTATCTTAAAAAAAGGAAAAAGCACTGAAGGTGCAAGACTGCAAGTCTTTCAGCTGGACTTGCCTACAGTTGCCTTTGTCTGGGGATGTCAAGGAATTGAAAAATAAAAGCAAAGGCATGTAATTCAAGCAACCCAAACAAAATAACTAACAGTTTAAAAATTGGCAATAAAGAAATAAAAACTCTCAATAAGGTGCTTATTATTCAGGGACACTAAGATAAGGATTCAGAGAAAATGGCATGGGCTGCTCCCCTGTCCCTATGCAGTGTCACTTTTATGTCACTAGTGTGAGAGGAAACCAACCACTGGGAGGTGGGTAGTTAACACTCAAAGACTTTTGGGAGTCTGGCTTACTTGGCTGTTACTCATCTGCAGCTACTGCCATGACTACATCATGGAAACTATTGCATCAACGAAACTCATCATGAACATCCAAGACTGCCTAGGCCAAAAGGGGGCTATCAGAATCAGATAAGCCTAATCTTCCTTTTGCTTTTATTGATATTTTGGAGGGCAGTGGTATTAGCAGGAAAGCAAAAAAAAAAAAAAAAAAAGGGAGCCTCTTCCACAGTGGAAGGAAGATGCATTGGTTCCCCAGGCCTGCTTGCAAGATATCATCAGCAGAAAGTCATAACTTGAAAATTCTAAGGGGTGGCAAAGCAGTACAGGGAGGAAACTAACACTATGTAATGCACCGGAGGGTGCCCAGGAAAAAGGATCACTTGTCAGATGGAATAAAGGTCTGTTATGGTATTCTGTTCTGAGAAAATATAACACATGTAGAAAATGAGGCAATATTGTGTGCAATCTCCACAGCTAATAATGCTGATCTGCACAGCTGAAAGCAATGAGTGTCTCCCTGTTTGCTGTACTGCCTCACTGTAATATTGTCAGTCACTACTGATTATGCCCAATTTCCAAACACATTTGAAAACATAGGGCCATATAAAAGAGTGTCAACACCTCTGACACTGGTGTGCTAGTTCTGTCATGTGATTCCCACTTCTCTCCTCCTGAACCTCATACTAGCCAGGTCTGAGCATACAAAGTCAGGGTCTGGGTAAAACAGCAAGCCTAGATTTCTGGTTACATTAAGTGCCCACTGGTGGAACTCTCAGGGAACAGAAAGGATCACATGCACAGTACTGCACTTAGGGTACTGGTGCTCTAAGCCACAGATTTCTCAAGCACAACTGCATTGTCTCTCCTTTGAAGCTCCAGCATGGGAATCATTAGAATCAAAGCTGACACGTACACAGCCTCTGAGGAATTCCCTTACAGTGGTGTCACCTGACAAACTCCAAGAAGAGGAATGCGAAAAAACAGACTACTGTCCTAAGGAAAAAGCACAGCCTGTTCCAGCATTTAAGCTAATGAGCCAACCCCCTGCATCCCCATTACCTATGCATACCAACTTTGAGGTCACTGTCTTAAAGAAAAAAGAAATTCCTCATGCACTGCGAAACTGATCTTCTGAGAAACATTCATTATACATCATTCACACACTAGTGACTGTGTACAACAATTCTGATCAGTTATACTTCACAAGCAAGCTTTCCTCCCAATTTATCAGTGATAACACACATTGAGGCATCAACATTTGAGCTTTTTTTAACATTAGAAACTTATTTAGAGTTTAGATGTCTAGCACAGGTCCCTACAGGCACTGCAATTATGTACGACTATGAAGAGTCTATAATAAAAAAAATATATACAATTTTCTGCTTGTGGAACACACACACTTTCTCTAAATACATATAGCACTCCAGGCAAAGACTCGGTTATCACTAAACCCATAAAATTTATATATTTTGCAGAAAAATTAAATGTCCCCAACAAAAGGGGAATGGTATCATTCTCTGTTCTGTGGCTATCAATTCCTTCATCCAGGCAGTGAAGGTCAGACAATGCTACATTCCAGGTCAGGAGTAATCAAATCATTTACTTCTGAAAAATCTCAAGACTTATACCTATTAGGAGAAGGAGGACAGCAAAGAAGATTGTCACACAGTTAAAACTAAGGGAGGAGTTTGTCTATAGACTCGTTTGAGGACAAAAATGAAGCCCTTAGAATGACCCAAATGACTAGGGTACACTAGCAACCTGGGCACTGAAAGATCTGAAAAGCTAGGATTGAAAAGAGCAGATGAAGTTGGCTTGCCCATTCTCTTGTGTTAGTGAGGAAGTATAGATAACTATAATACTGAACTTGGTGGAACTAAAGGGCTACATCAAATGCAGCATATGAACCATGAATGCGCATCTGTCTCTGTGAAGTTGCTTACACATGGTGGCATTTACGAAGCATGTGCTGGAAAATGCATGTTCAAGGAGGAAGACACTGTACAGCATCTGTAAGTGTGCAGGTCAACAACCAGGGGACGTATTTAGAGCCAATAACCACAAAAAGACAAATGGCTGCCTGGTAATATGGATGACAGCTAGCATCTGATCAGTTTTCGCCTTACTTAGGAATTTCTTCTTCTTTCGGCTTTTCCCAGTTAGGGGTCGCCAGAGCGGATCATCTGTCCGCTCATGATTGGCAGTGGAGTTCTACAGTGTCGAGTTGCTAGCCTGGCGCCCAACCTTCCACAGAAGGCACACACGCACACACTTCTAGGGCCAATTTAGTGTGTCCAATCCACCTACAGCATGCCTTTGGGATGTGAGAGGAAACCGGAGCACCCGGAGGAAAACCACGTGACCATGGGAGGACATACAGACTCCACACAGAAGGTACCCCAGAGCTGGGGATCGAACCTGAGAAACCTTACTTATGAACTTACAGATCAAATGACTGCAGTACGGCTTAGGGTTATCAGCAAAAAAGCATAGCAAGTATAAAAGTAAAAGTGTGTGTGTGTAGGTGGAAAGGGGCTCAGTGCTATTCCTACCTGCCGCCTGCCCTAACTCTTCCCAATTTCCATTCCAGAAAGCCTTCTTCTACTTAAAACGCTCATCTCTTGACTGCTTTTTGGAGCAGGACCATTGCTTAGTGCAGAGATTCCTGCAATGTTTAAAAAGTACAGTTGTGTACACTTACCATAAATGCAGATGTCCGAGTGTCTCTACTGTAGCAGTCATCACATTTGGGTTATCCCTGCTGGGGTAGCCCTCGGCCAGCCTGAATACCAGAGACTTGGTATTTCTGCGTCAGTTGCTGTCGCTTGAAGACAGGTCATCAGGGGTATAAAGGAAGGCAGCTGATGCCATTACATCAGTTTTTCTTACCCTAACTGGTCAGGAGCCCCCAAAGTAGGAGGCCAGGCTCTGGTGGCAGGACCCCACCAGTGGAAAATAAATACCAATATGTCCCTTCTAAGGAAAGGAGAACAACAAGGAAGAAGTTAACAAAAAGAAAAATGGGGAAGGAGGGAGGGAAACTAGGACTTCAACAGTGAAGACATTTGAACATCTACATTTATGGTAAATGTACACAACTGTATTATGTTCTTAGTGTCTCACTGTTGCAGTCATCACATTTGGGTAGATTCCCAAAGCTGACGAAATGGATGGAGGCAATCAAAGAAGCTAGGAGCTGGCTAGCATGTCCTGCAAGACTGCAGAGGCAAAACCTGCTCTGGAATTAAAAGAGAGGCAGGTGGTAATGTTTGGTAAAGGTGTGAACAGATGTCCAGGTGGCAACCTCCAGGATGTCCCTGGTGGGTCTCCTCTGAGGAATGCTGCAGAGGTGGAGGATGCTCTGGTGGAGTGGGTCCTGACCCCCTTGGGGGAGGCTTGCCATGCTGCTTGTAGCAGAAATGGATGCAGTGTGCTATCCATTTGGAAATGGTTTACTTGGAGATGGCTTTGCCCTCTGCCCCAGAAGCAAAGCTAACCAGCAGTTGAACAGATTTTCTGAAGGGTTTAATCCTGTCTAGATAGTATCTGAGCTGTCTGTCCACATCTAGAAAGTGTAGAATCCTTTCCCCCTTGTTTTAAGGGTTAGGAAAGAATGTGGGCAAATGGATGGATTGGTTGAGAGTCACACTGAATACCACCTTGTGCATGAAGGATGGATTAGTTCCGAGGGATACCATGTCTGCATGGAAGATGATGAAGGGTTCCACTGCCATGAGTGCTTGCAGCTCAGAGACTCTTCTGGTTGAAGTGATGGCCAGGAGGAAGGCCGTCTTCCAGGAGAAAAGCTTTAGCTCTGCAGAAGAAGCTGGTTTGAAAGGAGGTAGGGTGAGCTTTTCCAAAACAAAGTGAAGGTCCCAAGCCGGTGTTGGTGCCCTTCTGGGGGGCCTCAAGTTGTTAGCCCCTCTGAGGAACTGCTTGATCAGATGGTGTAAAAAAGAGTCTGCTCAGTGGGAAAATGAGCGGAAATAGCAGAGACGTGAATTTTTATAGAGGAAAAAGAGAGACCACTGTGTAGTAGGGTCAGCTAAACAATCCAGGATGAAAGAGATGGCGGGCTGTACCATATTGGCTCCCTTAGCCTGGATCCAGGTGCAGAACCTTTTCCATTTATCTGCATAAGACTTTCTTGTTGCTAGGGAGTCTGGCCTCTCGGATAACATCCAGCACCTGTTTACTGAAGAGGGTAGATTGGTCAGGAGTCAGGTTATAAGCCAAGCTGCCAAATTGAGTGTCTGCAATTAGGGTTGCATGAATTCCCTTGCCCTCTGTGTTAGGAGGTTGGGAATCTGAGGAAGATCCCAAGGAGGCAGTGGGGACAGGCTGCGCAGTAAGGGGTACCAGTGCTGCCTGGGCCAGTCTGGAGCTATGAGAATGGTCCTTGTTTTTTTCTCCCTTATTTTGATCAGTACCTTGGGAATGAGAGGTAGGAGAGTAAAGGCATAGACTGAGAGGTTTACCCAGAAGGACAGGGCATCTACTTTCCATGCCATGCAGTGATGTTCCCTGGTGCAGAATTTGCTGAGCTGATGGTTGGTGTGGGAGGCAAAGAGGTCAACCTCTGGGGTTCCCCATTTTTGAATTATTAGTAAGAAAGTGTTTTTGTTGAGTTGCCACTCATGAGGGTCCAACAGTTTTCTGCTTAACTGGTCTGCCAGGGAGTTGAGAGAGCCCAGCAGGTATTGTGCTACCAGGTGTAGATGCAGGGGAAGAGGCTGTGAACCAAAAGGTCATGGCCAGCCTGCACAGTGGGTAGGAGTGAATCCCTCCTTACTTGTTGATGTACCACATCACTGTGGTGTTGTCTGTTTTGATCAGGCGAACTCCTGGAGAGAGAAGGTGTTTGAAATCTATCAAGGCCTGCTGTACAGCCATCATCTCTTTTAGACTGATGTACAGGGGGAGTTGCTGGGGATTCCATTGATCCTGTATGTACCTGCCGTCTGTGAAAACTCTGGGAACAGTAGATAAGCCAAAGGGAAGTGCAGAGAACTGCAAGTGTTGAGATCCTGCCCTGAAGCAAATATATTTTCTGCAGGACTCTCTGATGGAAATGTGGAAGTAGGCTTCTTTTAGGTCCAGGGTGACTAGCCAAGTGTCCTTGGACAGCATGGGTAGCTGTTGCTGGAGGGTGATCATTTTGAATTTTGGAATCACCAGGAAGGTGTTTAGAATGGACAGGTCGAGGATGGGGCGCCAGGTGCCTTCTTTTCTGTGTACCATAAAAAGTCTGGAGTAGAAGCCTTGGCCTATCTGCTCTGCAGGAACGTGTTCTACTCTCCCCAAGGAGAGTAGGGTATGGATTTGCTTTTGAACCTCTTACCACTGATTTGCTGGTAGATCTGGGAACCCTTTGGGGGGTTGGAAGGGTGTGGAAGGAGAATTTGTAGCCCTGAGACACAATGTTCAGAACCCACTGGTCATTGGTAATGGTGGCCCAGGTGCTATGTATGTGATGGTGGGCAGAGGCAAGGTAGGGAGAGAGGGTGAGTCATTGTGAGTTTTTGCCATAAGGGGGTGGCTTAAAACTCCCTGGTTTTGAAGTGGAGGCAGTCCACTGCTTAGATCTCTGCAACCCATGGGACTGCTGTCTTGGAGGTCTGTTTCCACGGGGCCTAGGCTGGCCCTGTTTACTAGGTGCAGGAAAGGACCAGTGCTTGGAAGGAAAATGCCTGCTGAACTTAGGGGACTGTACCTGCAAGAAATCTAACAGTCTGCATAGATTTTGCTTTTTATTCTTAGTGAGGGGCTCTGTCTTTTGTAGATCAGGACCTTGTTCCATAGTAAGGGAAGTCTCTGCTAAGGGAATCTATCCCTCCAGCATGTTCTATTCATTGTTGTGTTGAGGTTTATATCCCTAGAGCGTGTAGCTCGAGTAGATTTGGTTTTGCTAAGATGGAGTATGTTCAACAGTTCTGGGTTGGACATGGCTCTGTACGTTAGACAAAGATTGCCTCTGAGAAGGCGGTATGCAACGGAGAACAGTCTTAGCGTTTTCAATCGTGCTGCATAGGGCAACTGTTTGAGGCCAGTAATCCTCTTGGTGAGGTACCTCTGTGGTCTCTCCAGCTGCTGGAGATGCCTAGCCAGGTACATTCCAATTGGTGCATTGTACTCAATAACGGGTCTAATGAGGGAAGAGTAGAGGGGCATCATTACATCCTTAGATCTTGATGCGTACCCTTTCGTGATCAGATGGGTCACATAGAAGGATTTTCTAACCACTATGGCAACATGGTTATCAAAGGAAAGCTGACTATCTACTTGGGTCCCTAGATCCCTTATTTCTTCTTCAGATTTCAGGGGGTTACCTCCTATGTTGTAGTTTGAGGGGACTCTGTTTTTTCCAAAGGGGATTACTATGCATTTTTAGTATTTAGCTTGAGACCATGCATCAGTCTCATTAAGGCCCTTCTGGAGGATATCCATGTCAGCCGGAGACTCTATTATAGCACCCAGTTTGCAGTCATCCGCAAACAGTCAGCCACAGCCCTTCCATGCTTGTCTGTACATCTGATAAGTATATGCCAAACAGGAGGGGCCCCAGGACAGAGCCCTGAGGCACACCACTCGTTACTGGTCTGGATTCGGACATAGATCCCACTACTCTTACTTTGTGGGATCTCTGTCTGAGAGCCAGTTTGCAATCCATCCTGTGACATAAGGGTTTATGCCCAGGCTGGTGAGCTTATCAATAATACCTGAATGGGGAATGGTGTCAAATGCTTTAGCAAGGTCAAGGTAAGCCGTGTGTACCTCCTTTCCCTTATCTATAGCCTGAGTAACTGTCTCAAAGAAATCTACCAGGTTTAGGAGGCATGATCTGCCCTTGAAGAAGCCGAATTGTGTGGGGTGCAGCATCTGGAAGTTCCCAATCTCTCTATTTATGAGGTCCATAATGATTCGCTCCATAGCCTTACAGATCAGACTGGTCAGTCTTATTGGTCAGTAGTTCCCAGGGTCGGTTGTGGCCCCACCCTTGTGTAGCGGGACCGCTGTTGCTGTGCACCATTCTATGGGCACATATCCTGTGGAGAGGCTGAGATTGAACAGGGTATTAAGATGCGGGGTTAATTCTTTTTGGAGCTTGCATATGACACAGCTATATATATATAGCCAACACCTTAATTCATAACAAAAATCTAAATTTTACAGCCTTCAGTTTTAAAATACTTTCATTCAGCACTGTGGGTTGCTCTGCCCTTAATTTTAACTGCCATAACGACACATGGTATTCCACACACTCTCCCAAACAACCATCCTCTAGGGTTATCAAAACCTTTTCATGCACCCAAAATGCCAGTCCATACTCACCATAGCATTAATATTGTACATATACGATCACAGAGATACCCATGCATTTTACTATTTTACTTTACAGAAAGAAACACGTGCTCCATATGAACAATCTAGCTAATCTAGCTGTTTTCAGGTTCTTAACATGGAAAACAGTTTTACTGATCGCTCTGACCTCATTAAGAAGAGTATCCGATTTGCAAGCTCTTATGGTTAGTCAACCCTATCTTATTTTTTAGAGCAACAGGGCTTCTTGGAGAACTACATTTGTTTACACCTAAAGTAGTATCCAAGTTTACTTTAAGCCAAATTATCCATCTCTCTGTTTATTTCCAAGAAGGGACAACCTGCGTCAAAACAGACTATTTGATGTGATGGTGGGCAGAGGCAAGGTAGGGAGAGGGTGAGTCATTGTGAGTTTTTGCCATAAGGGGGTGGCTTAAAACTCCCTGGTTTTGAAGTGGAGGCAGTCCACTGCTTAGATCTCTGCAACCCATGGGACTGCTGTCTTGGAGGTCTGTTTCCACGGGGCCTAGGCTGGCCCTGTTTACTAGGTGCAGGAAAGGACCAATGCTTGGAAGGAAAATGCCTGCTGAACTTAGGGGACTGTACCTGCAAGAAATCTAACAGTCTGCATAGATTTTGCTTTTTCTTCCATCTTTTTTAAAACCTCTTCTGCTTTACTACCAAATATGTTATCTATGTGCAAGGGTGCATCCAACAATTCTGATTTGACATGGTCTGGCAGGGGCTGTTCCTTAAGCCATGTATGTCTTCTAAAGACAGATCCAGTGGTTGCTGCCCTGCAAGAAGCTTCTAGGGCATCAAAACTGCAGTGCAAAGTGTGTTTAGTTACTTGACCAGCAGTGTGCATTAATTCCTGTAAATCTTTAAATTCTGCCCATGCAGGAAAGGAAGAAAGTTTTTGTTTAAGCAGTTCTAAGGTATTTTGCTGATATTTAAGCATATGGAACTGAAAATTGAGTGCCCCGATATCAAGAGTAGCTGAGGTGTATACTTTTTTACCCCATCTGTCCAGAGCTCTGGAATCCCTGTCTGAGGAGGTGCAATTCTTAGCTGAAGTAGCTTTAACCCCTTTTGGGTCTTGAGTAATGACCTCGGGGTTCGCAGTTGGGTTTTTAGAGAGATATTTGTGAGCATCAGGGACTCTGTAATACCTGTCTGGCTTTCTGGGAGCAGGGGGGAGGGCGTCTGGAGTCAAACTGGATTCAAGGAAGACATCTACCACATCTAGGAATGGGGAAATGGCTAAAGGCCTGTGCTGTGGAAGGTCCAGGAACTCTCTGAGTCTCTTTTTAGACAGTGGGTAGTCTTGACTCTCCCATTTGAAATGCTCCCTTGAAGTATGCAGGGTTTCCCCAAAGCAAAAATCCTCTGGGGGAGAGACTGAAGGAATAGATTCCTCTGCATCAGAATCCTCATATGTAGAGAGGGGCTGCATGTCTTCATAGTCAGATGCATCAGATTCATCTGACTCTTGCTCAGACAAAACTACTGGAGACAGATCTCTTTCTTTTTGAGAGTGTGGCTTGGTTTCCCCTAATCACCATGATAAGGTCCCTCTGCCATTCCAAGCATGTGTAACTGAGGCAAGGGAGTAGGTGTCAAAGAATGGCTGGAAGTCTGTTTCTTGGGGGTGGTTCAGACCCCTGGGCCTAAGGAACTTGGATATTTTAGAAAGAACGGTAGCTGGGAAAGAAGGTGTCAGTTTATGTCTGGATTCAGTGTTGCAAAGGACTTCCTCGGAAGCTGGTGCCTGCACAGCAGCTCCGAACCCATCCAAGGTTGAGACGACCGCAGGATCCTTAGACAAAGAAGCATTTTGCGGCATACCGGACTCCAAAAGAGTTTCGGTAAAAGCCTGTGAATTAACTGAAGTGGGCATCAGGGGCTGCAAAAGTGCCTCACTGAATTCCAGAGGACCGACGACCAGCTTGGCGGTAGCATCATCAGAAGGTTTAGTCCTGTGCGGTCAGTCTCTGTCTTTATCTTTACAATTTTTCGGAAGGTCTGCTGTCGGATGGCTTATGGAAGCCATATCAGAATTTGAGGACTGTAAACGGAAATATCTGGCTACAATAAGGGCCTGATGACGAATAGTTCTGGTGTTAAAGCACAGAATCGACAACGAGGGACATCATGGTCTGGGCCTAAACAAGTGACGCAGTAGGAGTGGGAAGTCCAGGTGTGGATTATGGTTTCCACAGGTGAGACAATTATTAACTTTTTCTGACATCGATTAGTGCAAGAAAAAAGGATCCCCAACAGGGTACTTAGCTTTTGAAGAGTTCAACTTCAGTTTGGAAAAGAAACTCAGGTAGTGACTGACTGGCACTTGTGCGAACTGCTTCTGCTTCGGGCTCCACAGCAAGAAAGACTAATGTAATGGCGTTGGTTGCCTTCCTTTATACCCCTGATGACCTGACGTCAGCCTTCAAGCGACAGCAACCGACGCAGAAATACCAAGTCTCTGGTATTCAGGCTGGCTGAGGGCTACCCCAGCAGGGATAACCCAAATGTGATGACTGCAACAGTGAAACAAAGAATATCAGGAGGCTTACACAAGTCAAGTGTCACATATACATCGAAATTTAAATGTTGATGAAACAAAAGCTCTTTACAAGTTAAAGGGGTTAAATAAAGATCTTAGATTCATGAAGAGTGATAAGGGTGGCAATACTGTCATCATGGAACAGGAAATTTATAAGAATAAAATGTTGGAAATTCTAAATAATACCGAAGAATACGAAAGTATTAGTTTCCATCAAATTTTACAAAAACAACGTAGCATTTATTCTTATTTATACGATGCCCTTATGTCTGGTGACATCAACTATGAGGTTTTTGATTTTTGTACGGTGCAGGAACCCAGAATTGGTGTCATTTTTGGGATTCCAAAAACCCATAAGTGTTTGCTGAATCCTCCCATCAGGCCCATTGTTTCTTCACCGCACTCTGTTACTGAAGGTATTTCTCTTGTCATTGATGCTATATTAGGACCATTTTTGACTAAAGAAGTCTCTTATGTTAGAGACTCTTGGCATTTTTTAAACAAGTTAAACTTGTATGCCCAGAGTGGAGCATTTGACTCTCAAAAACACATTATGTTTACCATTGATGTTGTATCTTTGTATACTTGTATACCTCACTATGATGGCGTTGAAGCAGTACGCTGTTTTTTTATCTAAGAAGAATTATGGGCTTACCAGTAATGCTATTTCTACCATCTGTGGTTTTTTTGGATATAATTTTACAAAACAATTTTTTTCTTTTTGATAAAACCTATTATAGGCAAAAGAGGGGAGTTGCGATGGGGTCTCCTGCTGCACCTGCCTATGCTAACTTGGTTATGGCATGGTGGGAATATGAATTCTTACCCCATTTAAGCAAAAAATTTAATATTTCCTTTTTTTGTCGTTACGTGGATGATTTGTTTTTTTATCATTGAAGGTGATTTGAATACTGTTGATTTGTTTCTTTTTGAAGTTAATTTATTGTCCAGTTATCTCAAATTTACTAAAGACTGTGTTGGACTGAAAGTTAATTTTTTGGACGTGCTTCTTTGGTGGGACCTTGAAGATACAAGATTTCACAGTCGTATTTATCGTAAGGCAACGTTCAACAATAGTTACCTACACTATGCAAGCAACCACCCTAGACACATTGTTAAGAACATTCCTAGGGGGCAGTTTATCAGAGCTAGTCGTATGACCTCTAAACACTGTGATTTTACTTGTGAGCTTGAATTTATTATTAATTTGTTATTTGATAGAGGATATTTCAGATCTGATTTATTAAAAATCAGTGATGAGATTAAAAACAAACGCACAAATGTTTACAAACCTTTGTTGGACTATATTTCTAAAGAAGACTTGTGCTGTAACACTGTTTTTTCTAACAAGACTGTTGACACTAATTTGATCTGTGCCCTTGATATGACAGTTGACAGTCAGTATATCCAGCAAATATTAGAAACAAATTGGAGAATTATTAGGGGCAATTTGGATTTATATAAAGTATTGGGTGACAAACCTTGTTTTGTATCAAAGAACAATTTTAGTTTAAAGCAAATTTTGGAATTTAATGACAACAATTCTGTTGTTATTTCTACTGATAAAAAAGGTATGCATTGTTGCTATCAATGCAACATGTGTCGATACATTTCTGAGGGTCCATATATAAACATCATCACTCATGAGAAAACTATAGGCGTACCATCTTTTGTGAACTGCAACACCAAAGGTGTTGTTTACATCAGTATGTGCTCTGGTTGTCCTGCCTTTTACGTCGGGATGACTACCAGGCACCTAAAAGTTCGCATTAGGGAGCATCTTTATGCTATTCATCAAAAGGATGGAACTAATGCATTATTTAAACATTCAGTCAGTTGTTCTGTGTTTAAGAAATTTTTGTTTTCTGTATTGGAAGTTGTTCATCCTGACCTTAGAGGGGGGGGGATTTTAAAAATTATTTGGAACAACGGGAGACTCTTTGGCAAATCAGGTTAAGATCTGATGTGCATCCTGGTTTAAATGACACAATTAATGTAAAATGCTTTTTAAAATATAGAGATTTGTCCATTAACAAAAACGTTGATATTAGTTCTTTTTTTACTTGATCCTGTGTCTTTAAAGATTTTTAATTAATCTTGTTAACTGCTTCAATTAATTAGAGATTGGAAGCGTTATTTATATGCTGTTTCATGAGTTGTTTTTTATTCTGATGAAGTCTATCGACGAAAGCGGACAATAAAGCAGTGTACGCTATTTCTTTTTGAGTCGATTTATTTTTTTCTACTATCCTTGACCGTGGTTTTTATTTGTTTTAGTTTTTGGTTCTTCCATTTGTGTGTCTGTAGACAGTCTTGTCCTTCTCATCAAACCCCCAGACACAAAGCAAATTCTATATCCCTCCTTCACAATACTTGTCTAGAGAGGTAGTAAGAAATTTTACCCCGAAATTCTCTATGGGTTGAATCCAGAGACAAGCACACCCCCCCAACAAAGTATCTGCAGTTACAGCCCTGGCAGATGTACAAATTGCATCATACCCCCATTTTACAGTATGCTTACCAACGTTATATAATGCCTGATGGAGTTCATAAAATCACAGCCTTAGACTGGAATCCTCAGTACAATCTGCAATTTCCTCCATTTCAAAATATCCCCCTATTCTAGAGCACACGTTGTTAGTTTACTGTCAGGATACCAAAGATCAAGTAGTATTTTCATTCAAGCCAGAATGACCCAGGACTGTTATGTAAATTTCATTTAATGGATGCCAGCCAGGAACCCCTATTTTCACTGAAGAAAATGACCAGCAGGTCAGAAATAGTGTACTTATACGAATAAAAATAAGAAGCATTTACAACACAAACAGTACTATATAATTCAAATGCTCAAGACAAGTTATGCGCAAATTCAGGGAAACCCTAGTATTCCTCAGAAATGTGCTATGTACACAGCGCAGGTACCAAAAGCACTGCAAAGTATTACATGACAATCTGTAGTACAGTGAAGGTTCTTGTGACTACATTTCTGTGAATGCTATGACATGTACTTTGCCAACAATGTGCACTCTAATAGAGGTGGATACACTTTATGAATTATGTAAATATTTTAAACTGGTCAAAAATTGCCAGAAACATAAGGAAAAAGAGAGAAAAAAAACAGAGGCCAGCTGCTCCTCCACACAACAATGAAAACACAGCTGAGGGAGCTGAGAGATTGTTAACAATCTGTGATTAAAAAAAAAAACTTCTGGAGCCTACTGCTGAACAAGGAGGCAAAAAGTCCCTATCATGGGTTTTCTAGGAGTCAAAAGGCAGAAATAGTAAGTTTGGAAACCTAGTCTCTTGTTTGTGACACTAAAAAAGATTGTCTGCTTAGGAAATTCGCATATAAACTTGCTTACCTTCTTATTTCAGCATCTGTAAATCCTTCCACTGCATCTTTCCGGATGCTGCGAGGACGACCCCTACGCTTAGGTCTTCTATCGTTGTCACTATCATCAGTCTCACTCTCAGATCCAGAGGACTTCTGCATCCTTCCTTTCACTGCACTGTCTGAATCGCTATCATTTGCCTGTGTCTAAAAAAGTAATGTCATACAAAGGGGACACAAACACAAATTAAAAACAAAAAGGTACAGTAACAAAAAACAACCTGCAAAATCAAGAGAAACTCTTTTATTGGGATGAAATCAAAAATAAATTGTATGATAAGTTTGGCTATGTAGCATACAGAGATAAAGTCCTGACCATGACCACATGTAGAACAGCAGCACAGGAAATGAAAGAGATGGGCAAGAGAGGGTAGTAGTAAGCAGACCCTTACTTGCTCATCCTAAAGAATGGAATGGTAGTTCCAGTCAGCTGATTGCCACTGTGCACGTGGAGGCCTGGCAGACACAGGACACAGTCAGGATGAGGGATGCAGTCTTACTCTACCAAACCAGTGACAGTACCCCCATGTATTGTGTGGAAGCACGTACATATTAGGGAGAACATCGTATGCCCCTGTGGTGAAATAAGTGCTCAAGTCAGCACAAGGGGGCAAGTTTAGGACCTTAAATCAAAATACCCTCATGAATACTCAGATTGTGGTCTCTGATTAACTCTCACTTAACAGGGGGATGTATAGGCTGTGAACTACACCCTATGGAGAATGAATGAGGCAAAAACTTCTAAGAGGACTGATGGCTAGCAAGCTTCAGGGATCAAAAAGACAATGTGGTGAAAAAATATCAATTCTATGGTCTCTGTCAAGTACCTTTTTAGTGGTGCTTCGGTTTCTTGGAAGCATGCAGATCTCTTCCAGCTCCTTCTGGCGTTCTTCCTCAATCTTTTTCCTCTGTTCTTCGGGAATAATAGCATCCCAGTCTTTCTCTTCTTTTTCCTCCAGCACAGGTTCTTCTTCCATGGTCGCAAAGTTTGCCACCTACATACAACCATCTAGTCAATAAAAAGCAATGGCATACAACCTTTTTCAAGTTGAAAATCAGATCCTATGTAGTCGTGTGTACTTTTCAAACTGCACATACATGTTCAGAGAGCATATACTGATTAGCATAAATTAATTCCAGCATATCATAATTCTAGTAATCCAACTATATGCACACAGAATAGTTAACTTACGAATTTAACTCTGCCACAATCCAGGGCTTGTTAGAAACCATGGTATTACTTCTGCACATTACTTTTCCTCCCCAGGCATAGGCAGTCAAAAATTTCAAAACAAGTTCTATGAATTCTAAAACTTAATTCTCACCTATACCAATACTGTCATCTGTGTCCATGTTAGAACAGAATTCTACCGTTGTTACAGAATCTCAGCAAATCAATTAACATAACCCTGGTTATACTAAACAGAGATGAAATAAAAATCTAATCCCTCCAAGCTTTTTCTTCTTACACTGTACACAGACCACTCAAAGCTCCTGTTTATATCTTCGATATGAAGTTGTCTCCAAACAAAATGTTACCTTAAACTGTGACAGAAGTTCATCAGTTGCATTGCTAGATTGATCATTTTCTCTAGTTTCAGCAAGACGAAGGATCTCATCAATATCCATTTCCTAAAAGGCAAAAATAAACATATCTAAATACACAAAATAACCTTCTTTATATGTGTGTGTACACATGTACTCATGTAAACTGCTCATAAGATAATGTTTTACAATTTATGAAGAGGCTTTACATTAAATATGCACTTTCAGGTTAATTAAGCTCCAAAATCTTTGCATCAATGCATTTTCTACAAATCATTATGATCAAATTCTGTGCCTGAACTACATACTTAAGCTTCTGTATCAATCTTCTAACTCCTAGAAACAGGCTCCAGTACCAACTTCTTGTAGTCTTTAAAACCAACACAAGCAGCAATCTTTTCTATTATCCAATTAAACGTGTACTATTTCATCCAGGCACCAAATTACAATGCATTCCATGCCCTTTGCCATACAAGTTTCTCCCAAAGTCACTGCTGCCTTCATCATCTTGGTTTGTCTCTCTAGCTTGCCATCATCTTTCCACTTCTCAAGCATCTCCTCATCTTACCCAATTTATCCTTTTCCTTAACTTCTTTCTACCATAATTTAAATGACAAAATGTTTCTCTAATTTCATAGGTGCTATAGTACAACTAAACTTCTGTGACACTTGTCAGCATTCAGAACTGAATGCCTATTCATTTCGCAAGCATATATTCTTTAACAGACAGCTTTCTGATGCAGAATTATTGGGTATTACACTGGAGTTTTTTTAATTATAATTTCTGAATTTGTGGGTTCAAATATGTTGCACAGCTTCTCACCTGCATCTGTCTCACCTTAACAAGAATTTTAACTTATAATATAATATCCACTCAGACAATTGCATTAGTATGTCCTATCACCACATGTAACTGCCTGTATACTGAAAGCCTGTTCACACCAGTTATTCTACATTAAGAAGGTTTGTGGTCTGTACTCTTGTGGGAGGAGGAGAGGCTGGATTCTGCCCTTCTGAGCTGGGAATATCTGGTCACAGGCTTATTGTGCCTGCTTATTTGAACTGTTTCTTTCTAAAATTGGTGTGGCTTGTTGCTGTAGCATAACCAGATTCAGGCATGCTGAATCTTGCTTTGTATAAATTGAGCACTGATACAGGCCATCTTTCTTGGAGAAGGTTCCCCTGCATCCTAGTAAGCAGGGGTGTGCAGTTAAAACTTATCTGATTGAAGACTGCTGGAACAGTGCTCAGTTTTGAGCTTTTTTTCCTG
The DNA here is from genome assembly GCF_019279795.1 of Protopterus annectens. NCBI lineage: Eukaryota > Metazoa > Chordata > Ceratodontiformes > Protopteridae > Protopterus > Protopterus annectens. The sequence continues at coordinate 1,956,640,226 of NC_056739.1, forward strand.
GTTAATTGGGTAACTTGTTTAAATCAGTTTGTTCATTTTCTATTGTACTTTATTCATCTGCTTTTACTGTATTTGTGTTTCTTCCTACTTTATTACTAGGGGCATTGACTACAACTCTGATCTGCGATATATAACAATAAGTATCCTTTTCTGTGCATTTAAAGTGTTTTTTGAGTGTATCTGCTTTATTTTCTAAAAAAAAAAAAATATATATATATATATATATATATATATATATATATATATATATATATATATATATACTTGTTTCCCACCTTTCTAAGCTAGTATAGTCCAGTTTTCAGGTTAGTGCTGAATTCAGGGCTGTGTTACAAATCTGTGTTTGCCCACACCTTACTTGGACAGAAAGAAGTTCTCTGTTCACCTGTGAGAGAGGGGAGCTTTGAGCAGCCTGTCTGTCCCTGGAGGAGTGGTTTCAGCACAGAAATTAGTAGTTTATTGGCCATTTTGGGCTAATTTCTCTCTCTTTCATTTCCCTGCTATAAATACCATATTTGCCTGGTTTTGCATGCCAGGATCGACGGTTAGCTAGGGTAAAGCTATTCCCGGCTCCGCAAAGTTTCCTCTTCAATTTTTCCCTTGGAACTAGACAAACTTTCAACTTAAGCACTAAAGCCACTCATTTCTCTGCCTGGCACTTACTCAAAACTTATAGCAAGCACTTATAAACTCTAGCACTAGACACTCCTGTACTGTACAGAAGGACAAGGCTCTCTATTCGACCTTACCAGCCATCCAGTAAAACAGTTCACTGTACCTATCCAGGCATGTCCAAAGGGCAGTTTCAGGTGTACTCTCCAGTCCAACTGGTGAATCTGGGCATTTTGAAGCAATGTTACAACTGCCTCATGTACACAGACAACCCCCTCCTCCTACCACCAAACACTAATACATGCGAGAGATGCAATTATACACCCAAACTGGAGGCTAAGCTCTATCAACCCAAGACTGGATCAGACAATCAAGAGGAGAAAGGAAATACTTGTATCACACCACCAGTCTCACATAAACCCATTAAAGCAGCACTGGAAAAAACACACATAAATACATGAAAACATACTCGGAGGCTCTAAATAAAAATCTGCAAAACCAACAGAGACCTCCAAAGCAAACATCCAAGCAACCACCACCCCCCAACACAAACCATGAAACATATACTTCACAAAACCAGTGCGCCATGCAATCACAGCCCTTAAGGCAAAATAACATACCCAACATACTAGTAATATGTGACTCTATAGTCAGGCACACTGACGTCCCACTCACTAGGCTGAATAAGGAGAAGGTTACTGTTAGCTGCCTGTCAGGCGCCAGGATACACCACATAACTCAAGCACTCAGGTCACTACAGAACAAGTACAAATATGACAGTGTCATTGTCCACGTTGGTGTGAATGACCTGAGCCACACCTCTCTGGACTAAATGAAAAGACACATGGAAGAGCTCTCTGATCACGTGGCCCAGGCCGGTATGACCCTGACCTTGATTAGCATCCTGCACTCACCAAGAATGATACCACGCTATAAAGAAAAAAATTCTCAATTTCAACAATTGACTAAGTTTCTGGTGTCATTCAAAGGGGATCCAGTGTCTGTCCGCCTGGGACGACATGCTCGACAAGCCATGCTGCTTCGCTAGAGACGGCTTGCATCTGTCACCCTTAGGCTTTCGAGTACTGGCCAAGGCTCTTGCCACCCCCATAGTACCTTTTTTAGGCAAGGCTCAAAAGACAAACCTACCGCCATAAACAGCACAAGTAACAAAAAACTGAGGGTAATGCTATTCAATGCCAGAAGTCTGAACCTCAAAATGCACAAACTCGAGGCACTCCTCAGTATGGAGAAAATCGATATATAGGCAGTAACAGAAACCTGGTTTAAGGCTTCAGAGAGCACCCCAGCACTACCAGGCTACAGCTCATACCATACATTTCGGCCACAGAACCCAAACCGAAATACAAAAGGCGGGGGCGTATCCATATTCATCAAGGATACCCACACCTCCAGGTTAGTGGCACAGCACGATGCTTCAGAGATCATCCAAGTGCAACTAACAATGGGCAAAACTGCAATACTGTAGCTTGCTACAGATCACCCACCATGTCCCAGGACCCCCATTACGCATTTCTGGAAACACTGGGAAACATAAAGGTCCTACCAAACACCCTAATATTGGGTGATTTCAATTACCTAAACATTAACTGAGAGAACTACTCAAGTACTAACTCCCTTGCCCAACACTTCCTAGAATTTATAAACTCTAACGCCCTTGTTCAACTGGTCAACACTCCCACCAGAGGTGACAACATATTGGACTTGGTCATCACCAACATGGGCGACCGGTGTTCCACACCAGAGGTCAACCCCTCGCTTGTTAGATCTGACCATAAACTAATCACTTTGGATATCCACATTCCGCCTCCACCCACGAGCAAGAAATTCACAGTGAAAAACTTTTCAAAAGCAAACTTCACGTTACTTAAGACCGAGGTGGAAAGTTTCAAAGCCCCCATGCTGAAGGATAACACTGTCCAAGCAGCAAAATCCTTTAGTAATGCATTCTATGGGCACCTACAAGAGTGCATGGATCATGCCATCCCAAGCAAAACCAAGACTAACTCATCCAAGAAAAGGAAACCAGTCTGGTGGACTCCTGCCATAAACAAGCTATACAACAGAAGGAGGAAACAAGTACAGAAAAGAGTAAATTCCCAAGAAGGGAAGACATCCCTGATCAGTATCATCAAGAAACTACTATCCCTCAAAAAATCATCCAAGGCGAGCTTTGAAAGAAAAATTGCCAAGGACTCCAAAGATAACCACAAGGCATTCTTTAGCTATGTCAAGAATCTAAGTGGCAATGCTCAGATCTGCTTGGAGTTAGTGCAGAATGGCACAAAATACACAGAACCGACCGATATCGCCAACATCCTGGCAGACAAATTCTGCGCAAACTTCACCCACCTCTCACCCCCAAGAGGGCCCAACAACCACACCAGAAGAATGTAGAGGCCCTGAAATCACAGACACTCAGGTTAAAACAGCCCTCTCCAAAGCCAAAAACACAACATCAATCGGACCGGACAGTGTCCCAGGCTGCGTCCTACACGAGCTGAAAGATGAACTAACCCCTCACCTAAACACACTGTTCAAACTCAGCCTCTCCACAGTCTACGTACCCATAGAGTGGCGCACAGCAGTGGTTATTCCGCTTCACAAAGATGGAACCACAACAGACCCCGGGAACTATCGCCCTATAAGCCTGACTAGCTTGGTCTGCAAGGCTATGGAGTGCATCATCATGGAACTCATTAAGAGAGAGACTGGGAACCTCCAAACACTGGACCCTACCCAGTTCGGCTTTGTCAAGGGCAGATCATGCCTCCTAAACCTGGTAGACTTCTTTGAGACAGTTACCAAGGCTATAGATGAGGGAAAAGTGGTACACACAGCCTACCTAGACCTCGCAAAGGCCTTTGACACCATTCCCCATTCTGGTATTATACACAAGCTCACCAGCCTGAACATAACCCCCTACGTCACAAGATGGGTTACCAACTGGCTCATGGACAGAACCCACATGTTGAGAGTTGTGAGAGCTAGGTCCGACTCTAAATCGGTTACAAGTGGAGTTCTCAGTCCTAGGACCCCTCCTGTTCGGCATATATGTCTCAGAGGTACAGGCAAGCACAGGACAACTACGGCTGACCAAGTTCGCAGACGACTGCAAACAAGGGGGTTTAACTGACTCTCCGGCTGACACAGACACCCTCCAAAAGGGTCTCACTGAGATGGATACCTGGTGTCAAAATCATGGCCTCAAGCTAAATGCCAAAAAGTTCATAGTCATCCCCTTTGGAAAAAACAAAGTACCCACAAACTACCACATAGGTGGTAGTCCCCTAAATACAGAAGACATAATAAGGGATCTGGGGACCCAAGTAGATAGTAATCTCACCTTTGATAATCACATTGCCAAAGTGGTTAGAAAATCCTTCTACATGGCCCACCTAATCACAAAAAGGTTCGCATCCAGAGCAAAAGAGGTCATTGTGCCCCTCTACTCATCACTCATCAGACCCATCATAGAGTACAACGCCCCATTTGGGATGTACCTTACAAGACACCTGCAACAGCTGGAAAGACCACAGAAGTACCTCACCAAGAGGATCACTGGCCTCAAACAGATGCCCTATGGAGCTCGACTAAAGAATTTACAGCTGTACTCGGTTGCATACCACCTACTCAGAAGTGATCTCTGCCTGACATACAAGGCCATGTCCAACCCAGAATTGACGGACATGCTCCATCTAAAGAAAACCTTATCCCCACGAGCCACATGCTCTAGGTCCTCACCACAACAATAAATACGACGTGTTGGAGGGATAGATTCTTGTCCCAGAGACTTCCAATGCTTTGGAACAATATCCCAATCTACATTAGGCAGAGCTCCTCGCTAACACTCTTCAAAAGAAATCTTGACGAGTGGATGGGAAACAGGAAGTTTACCTCGGGGATCGCTTCAGTGGCTCTGCTGGACAGAGGCACAGGGAACTAACCTAAGGGGGGTGGCGAAAGCCAACACATTCTGGCTAGGCTTATAAATGTCTTTGGGCAGATAGCCTAGTACCTACCTATGAACCTATAAGACCAGCTGCATAAATAAGCATTACATTCAGATCAATTACAAAAAGATAACAGCTATTTTTATTTACTTACTGGGAAAGTCCAACTGAGCAACACATAACCCCTTTTCAGGGAAGACCTGGGGAGAAAAGCATCAAACTTCATTCCTTCACAGGCAGCCTTCTAAAATGGCATTTAGATGTACAAACTCCAAAAACAAAATACAATTTCACCCACAACATAAGGGACCACCATAATCTAGTTATTCTAATTCAAATCATTCTATTTTGGAGAATACAGCAATTTCAGCTTCAGACTGTCAGGTTCGACAAATCATGCTTCGAGTCCAGTCTCAACTGATCAGATGGATTCTACCTCACCAAGTACCAGAACACAAAACAACAAAAAATACTACGTTCCCCCCCCCCCCCCTTACACAGCTATTTAGGTTTATATATTTGTTTTGTGCAAACAAACAAAAACAACTCAGGAAAATAAGGATAATATTTTACTTAATGAGCATACACCAGAATCTTTCAAAGGCCAATTGTGGTTTTTATGCTAACTAAATAAACGTTATCCTTGGTTTTTCAGAGTCTTTTTTTTTTATGCATACTATCTGGCTTGGAATTTATGTTCTTTTGAGGTGCTGTTTAGTGCTGATTTTTATAGTCATATTCCCTAGGATATCTTGGAAATAATGCCAAGGCAACTGCAATCACAATGTGACCTTTAATAACCCATACTATAATAACAAAATAATACGAAATAGTATAGTAGCAGCGGAACACGAACATATAAATTTCATATACACAGCGCTTTCACCCATCTAATCTGTGGGTTTCATCAGAGTAAACTCACTTGGAAATCACATTGCCTTATTAAGGTACTCTCATTTAAAATTCTCCAATCAACATTTAAGCTAACGAAACAAATATATGGAGGCAAGTGTAAAATACAAAACCTCACCAGTCCAAAGACACTCGTGGAGGAAATAAGGCTACAAGATCTTCTTTACCAAACGTTTAATAATCCACAAAACCCTTAGCAACACAGCAACACCAGGAACAAGCCAAAAATCAAGAACTCATGAACGCTGAACCTCGCCACTGCATTTTCGTTTGCACCACTTCCTCGGATGTGACTGAATGATATCAAGACATTCCATTCACTGTAAATATATTCACTAGTCACCATAATTAAACAATTAAACAATCTTTTCATAATTATTCAATTAAGCAAACTCCTTTGAAAACTATACTAAGGCCAGGGTCTATTATGTACTTAAAAATCACTTATTCACTAAGAACAGTTAAAGACATAAAATACTTTCCACATCACTTCTAAAAAATTAATACATATTGAATAATGCTTAAAAAATCATTTTATAAATACACTTAAAAACATTTATGTAAAAAATATATATATTTCTTAATCTAACAGCGCCTACACTGCATAATTACATAACATTGCCTTATTAAGGTACTCTCATTTAAAATTCTCCAATCAACATTTAAGCTAACCTTGACTCATTTGTAGTTCATTACATATTAATTAAAATAAACACCTCCTATCTTATATACAATGGTCTAACATTACTCTATATTTGAGGGTTTTAGACAATATCTTATTTCCAAGTTATTCAGTAGCGTTTTAACATTAGTGATTCACTACAAAGCATCTGCTGTTTTCGGTGGGACATTTAAGATGGAGCAATTATTACAGCAGCAATTACAAATAACTCAACGCCTCATAGCTTTTTTTACAAGAGCCAGGTATGGGGGCTCAAAATACGAACAATGTTAATCTTTTACTGAACAATGGTGATATATCCCTCACAGAGACAGAGCAACAGATTTATACGTTGCATTCTACTCCTGGAGCGTCATATAATGGTCCGTCGGCTAGCCATGGTTCGAGGGGTTCTATTGGAGGAGGGGTGTGTCAATCAAGACACGGATGTAGCGAACAGGAAGTTTGGCCTCCGAACACTAGGGACGAGAGAAATGGCGACAGAACCATTGTTAAAAAAGCATTTGGTACCATGGGTATTAAGGACTTATTGTCGGCACCGAGTTTTGCGACTGTGGTCAAAAACAACAGAGACATGGGTACTTTGAATAAACAACTTCAGGACTTTGAAAAGGTACTGAAAAACTACAAGTCCTTACAAATGGATAATGTTTATCTAGAGAGATCGCTTGAATTGAAACAAGTACCAAAAGGTCTCCGTATTTTTAAATTACCTTTTGGTTTTGAACAAGACAATGAGTTATTTAAAGGCTTATTGCAGTTATATGATAAGACTGGCATGGAATTAATGAAATTAATTATAAAGAATAATAACATTAAGTTAGCTAAGCTTAATGAAAATTTGTTAACTTTAGATAGCAGCATACGTAAAGATTTATTATTTGAATTTAATAAACATCGCTTGGATACTATCATTATGGATATGGATAGGTTTATTAACAGAGGTTTAGAAATAAAAAACAACAAAATTCAAAAAGATACCAATGATTATTTTTACAACAAAGCTTATTCACATTTTAAAGAGTATAAACGGAGTATAAGTAATGTTGAAAGGGAAGGGGGGTTTGCAGGGACCGGGGAACACTGAACAGAATGAATATACTGAACACAGTGAATACAACAGGAAAGAAACTGGTCAGGTTCACAATAACAGTCCAAGGACAAAGCAAGGTACTAATAACATGAATAAGGACAGAGCTTTTTTAGAGGAGCCAACCCTAAGGAGGTCGGAGCGCTTACGCGACCGAAACCAGGGTCACTATCAGTATCAAAATTTAAACAGGGACAAAACACGGCACATAATACGTTCCTATTATTGAATTCTGAAGATGTCTTAATTAAAAAAGTAGTCCATAAAGAGTATATCGGTTTACAGAAGGATAGTAAGAATATTTTGATGGATTGTCATTTTAATTCAAAAATTGAGAATCAGGGTACGTGTATGACAAATGAAAGACTTTTTGTTACATCAAATTCAGATGAAAATATAGAATTGAACAATAGTGTTAATTCCTGTGATATATTTGATAATACAACAGTTGCACAGGAATTAAGTTGTACAATTATTAAAAAAGGGGGATTTATAGTATATAACTATTCGGATAAAGAAATTGGAGAAGATTACATTATGCTTTTTAAAAAAGGGTTCACTTTTGTTCCAAACTTCAAAATAGATATAGGGAAGATTATGATCAACTTAAAACTTTACACAAGAATGTTAAACCTTAAAATGTTTTTTTCTGGCAATGGCAATAAGGTGATTGAACCGGATCTTGGTTGTTTGAAGTTGAAAAGGAGTAGTACATTTATACCCCCGCACAACCCGGTTATACATTTGTTTGAAATGTTATGTGATGTTGGAATTAGAAGGGTTTTAAATAACCCTATTAAAACAGAAGACAATTTGACAATAGCAGAAAGGTTTTGTCTAAAGGAGTTGACAAATTCTAACCAATATAAAATCATGAAGCCAGACAAGGGAGGGGGGTAGTAGTTATGCTGAAAACTGACTATTTAAGTAAGATGCACAATATGTTGAGTAATAATGATACATATGAAAAGGTGTCAAAATTTGAAATGTGCAGAGCATATACAAAGGTAGATTGGCAATTATATGAACTATTAATGGAAGGTAATATTAACAAGGAACAATATGACTATTTGATTGTAGAATTTCCTACCATACCAACTGTATTTGGAATACCTAAAGTGCATAAGAGCATTGCCAATCCACCTTTTAGACCTATAGTTTCAGCAAAGGGTTCCAAATTGGAGGCTATAGCACATTATATTGATGTGAGTTGTAAAAAAACATTACTTAAGTTGCCGCACATCTTAAAAGATTCATGGCATTGTTTGAATGTGATGAAGGAATATGAGACCCTTATTAACAAATATATTATTATGTTAACAATTGATGTTATCGATCTATTTTCTGTAACACCGCATGAGCTGGGACTGGACATGTTTCAAGCTAGTATATTGGCCCACAGCGATATGAGTGTAGAAAAGAGCAAAGTGATAACAGGGATGATGGAGATGGTGTTAACAAACAACTACTTCAATATGGAAGGGGAGTTTTATAGACAAAAATCAGGTGTGGCTATGGGGGCCAAATGTGCACCTATTTATGCCAATTTAGTTTTGGCACAATGGGAAACACAACAAATCTTTACCTCCAAGTTCTGGTCTAACATTATTCTATATTTGAGGTTTTTAGACGATATCTTAATTTTGTGGAACGGGAAAGAGGAAGAAATTGTACAGTTTTTAGAATATCTTGAGACAACTACCTCTTTTCTAAGGTTTACACATCACATATATAGGAATAATTGTGAATATTTGGATATACTATTTGATGTAAGTGAAGAAGGAATTGGATCCACTATATTTAGGAAAAATACATATTCAAATTCCTTCCTACACTACAATAGTTGTCATCCATACTTTCAAAAAAAGGATCTGGTGAAGGGACATGGTCAGGCTGTCCCGCATCATTAGTGACGACAACAATTTTAAAAGTGAGATCGACAAACTTGTAGGGATGTTCATTGACAGGGGTTATCCTATGCAACTGTTAACAAATTTAAAGAAAGAAATATTGTTTAAAAGAAATAGTACATTTAAACCTATACTGAAATTTGGTTACAACAGCACAAAGGAATCATTTAGTAAACAAAATAAAAGGGAAGCATGTATAATACCATTCAATGAGGCTTCCGATGCTATAGTTAACACATTGACGGATGCATGGACAACTGTGTTTGGTAACAAAATGGAAGTATTAAGAATTATTGGGAATTCACCCTGTATTACACATAGCAGAGGAAGGAACTTAAAAGAATATTTCGAAAATAACAATAAAACACAATCATATAACAATTCAAAAATGAGTAAGTGTGGGTTTTGTAGAACATGTAAATTTGTTAATGATGGGACCTATGTCATGATACAAAACTACAATAGATCTATAAAATGTCCGGGGTTTGCTAATTGCAGTACTAAAATGGTGGTTTACCTAGCCACATGTTTATCATGTCAAGCATTTTATGTAGGTAAAACCATTATAAAGTTAAGAAATCGTATTAGGGAACATATCAGGGACATTAAAAATAAAAAAAAACAACTAATGCCTTGTATATACACAGTACGAGATGTCCAGATTTTAAAAGGTTTATTTTCTTTGTGATTGATAGAATACCGCATAATATGGATAGGGGTGGTGATGTAAAACATTTATTGGAGGTAAAGGAATGCCTATGGCAACTTGGCTGAATGCTTGTAACTTGCCAAGCATTAATGATCATGTATCTATCTCCAGTATTCTTAAATGTAAATCCTATATTATTTGAAAAGGTCACTATTGCTGTATCTGAAAAATAGATGATAGGAACTATATGGTTTCACGCATATTACTTTCCCTAAACAAAAACATCATATTCACATTCAGTTTTTAATGTTTTTAATGTTTCAGTTTTTTAAATGAATATGTATTTTATTAATATATTTATTACATGCATTTTTGTATCAATATTGATCATAAATATTTGTTTGGACACATATAAATATAAACTTAAACATTATAATATATTTATATATTATTGTACATAAGATAGGAGGCGTTTATTTTAATTAATATGTAATGAACTACAAATGAGTCAAGGTTTGCTTAAATGCTGATTGGAGAATTTTAAATGAGAGTACCTTAATACGGCAATGTGATTTCCAAGTGAGTTTACTCTGATGAAACCCACGGATTAGATGGGTGAAAGCGCTAAGTGTATATGAAATTTATATGTTCATGTTCCGCTGCTACTATACTATTTCATATTATTTTATTACAGTATTGGTTATTAAAGGTCACATCATGATTGCAGTTGCCTTGGCATTATTTCCAAGTTATTCAGTAGCATTTTAACATTAGTGATTCCCTAGGATATACCTTAGGAACAAGCAGTTTCCACAGCTGAATGAAAAATACCCTTCTTCACATTAATGAAGACACATACACATTTCATCAGAACTGCTACAGTACGACAAAGCAGTAAAAGAAATGCCACTCCCACTTCCCACCTAACCTGCAATATAAGACTCCTGAAATAATCTTTAAGCTAATCACTCCCAAAGGTAAACAGGTAAGCCCTCCATATTTTAAAGACAACCTGGTACTAGAGTGGAAGAGGTGATATAACAGCACAGTAACAAGTCCATTAATTGCAGTCATATTTTTTTACTCCTTCTACAAGTGATATATGCATGCTGCATGTAGGAAAGATAACAGCTGGACCTTGTGAAAGCCTACCATAATCCACCACAGCAGGCTGAACAGCTAAAATAGTCAAGAGTCTGCTACTAAAACATTTAGTGAAAAAGCATGCTGCAGACAACAAATCAGACTGTACGGTGGGTTTTTTTTCTAATTTTTTATTAAAATTATACCTAAACATAAGATTTCATAACAGAATATAAATGGAAATTGCATATGTACATTTTTATTTTATTTACTTTACATTTGTTGACCAGGCTAGTCTAACTGGATATATGTCCATTTTCAGTAGAGGCCCGGGGAGAAAAGCTCCAACATACATACAAAAAAGGAGTGATAAGCTCCAAAACAGATATAATAAAACAATATAAAAGGTTACAACAGTCAAACTTAACATTTGTTGGTAATATAAAGTACAGTACACATAGAAAGGAAAACTAAAGTAGTACATGGTAGATCTACAAAAAAATGTTACTATTTACATATATACATATATTTTAGTTGTCATATCATAGTATTTGGTTTCTTAAGGGTAAGTCTATACAGGTGAGAAAACTGTATTTAGAGTGAGGGGAGGAAAAGTTAGTCAGGGTTAGTACAGGGGCATAACCAGTGGGTATGGAGGAGAAAGTACAGTTTTGTACCTACCATAAATGTAGATGTCCGAACAGGATAGCATCTGCAGTCCTAACAAATGGGTTGTCCTGTCGTCAGGCAGCCCTTGATCGGCGGATTCCAAAGTCTGGGTCTGGCCTCGGCTGGTGTCGCACTTCACCCGACGTCATCTCTGCTGGTCTTCGGGTATAAAGGCATCAGCCGACGCCATTTTCCTCAGTGTTTCTTGCCCCAGATGCCAGTTGCCCTCTTGGAAAGCTAAATTTGGATAAATGCCAATGTTTCCAAAAAAGTAGAAGGCAAACACATAAAATAAGCATGTATGTACATATATACAAACAAATACACCATAAGAGATCCCCCCCAGCTAGCTATTAGGAGGGTAAATACCCTAGGAGTACCACAGAGGGGAAGGAGGGTGGGTAATCCTGACTGCAGATGCTATCCTGTTCGGACATCTACATTTATGGTAGGTACAAAACTGTACTATGTCCTTCAAGGATGCATCTGCAGTCCTAACAAATGGGTAGAATACCATAGCCAAACTAGGGGAGGAGGAAGAAGAATTATGGTGTAGTTAGGATCCCTTGCAAAACAGCAGTGGCAAAGCCTGCTCGGGATCTAGAGTATAGAGGTAAGTTATAATGCTTGGCAAATGTATGCACGGAGGTCCAAGTAGCCGCCTCAATAATGTCCTTGGTAGCCACTCCTCGTAAGAAAGCTGTGGTAGTGGCTGTAGCCCTTGTAGAATGAGGCCTTATGTTCTGTGGAATTTGCTTTCCATGGTAGGAGTAACAGAATCTTATGCAATTTCCTATCCACTTGGAGATTGTCTGTTTGGAAATTGCTTTTCCTTCCCTTCCTGTTGCATAAGCTACTAGAAGCTGGTCAGTTTTTCTATTGCCCTTGGTTCTGTCCAGGTAGTAGCGCAGCTGTCTGTGTACATCCAAGGTATGCAGCAGTCTTTCCCCCCTGTTCTGTGGATTGGGAAAGAAGGTAGGTAGGTGGATTGCCTGGTTTAGAGACACTCTGGATACCACCTTAGGCATAAATGTAGGATTAGTTCTCATGGACACTCTATCTTGATGGAAGATTAGGAAGGGTTGTACTGCCATTAAGGCCTGTAGTTCCGAAACCCTCCTTGCTGAAGTAATTGCCAGTAGGAAAGCAGTTTTCCAGGACAGGTGTTGAAGGTCTGCTGTTGCTGCTGGTTCGAATGGAGGGAGTGTCAATTTTTCTAGCACAAAGTTGGTTTCCTAGGAGGTTTTACATTCTTGATTCCTCTGAGAAACTGCCTGAGTAGAGGGTGTGAGAAGACAGGGGGATCGAAGCTGTATTCTGCAGAAATAGCTGATGCATGTATCTTGATGGAGGAGTAGGACAGGCCTGTATGGAGAAGCTCTGCCAAATACTCCAGGATGTTGGCAATATCTATCTTTGACACATCTTTTCCTCTTTCAGAACTCCAAATGACAAACCTTTTCCATTTTCCTGCATAGTTCCTTCTTGTTGAAGGTCTGCGGGCCTCAAGGATAATGTCTTTAACCCTTTGGGATAAATCTGGGTTAGTTGCTCTTACGTAATGTGGGTTCCAGGCAGTCAGTTGTAGAGTTTTCAGGTTTGGATGCATGATGTTGTATAGTTGCTCTGAGTTAACATCAAAGGAATCAGGGGTAGTGTCCACGTCCCTCCCCGAGACATGCTCCTCAGCAATGGAAACCAATGTTGTCTTGGCCAATTTGGAGCTATCAGAATTATCCTTGGACGTTCCTCTTTGATTTTCAGTAGTGCATTGTGCATCAAAGGAAGAGGTGGAAATGCATATGCTGTCAGGTCTTTCCAACTGAAGGATAGAGAGCCCACCTTCCAAGCCAGTGGGTGGTATGTCCTTGTGCAGAATTTCTTGATCTGGTGATTGAGTGGGGATGCGAATAGGTCTATTTGTGGCATTCCCCATTTTTTTGTGATGGCCTTGAAGATGTCGGGGTGTAGCATCCATTCGTGAGCATCCGAGGTAGTTCTGCTTAACATGTCTGCTAGGATGTTTTCTTTTCCCGGTACAAATATTGCCTGTAACTGAATGTTGTAGCTCAGAGCCATATTCCATAGGTCCAGAGCCATTCGACATAGGGGGTATGAATGAGTTCCTCCCTGTTTGTTGATGTACCACATGACTGTGGTGTTGTCTGTCCTTATCATTAATTGGCCTTCTTTGAGGAATGGTCTGAAATTCTGGATTGCTAGTTTTACTGCCAGCATTTCTTTTTGATTTATGTGCAGGTGCAGCTGATCTGGAGTCCATAATCCTTGAATGCATTTGTCCAGCATGTGGTCCCCCAACCTAGGTCTGAGGCGTCCGTTGTGATGGTTTGGCTTGCTTGAATGTTGTGGAAGGGCAAACCTGGGTTTGACTGGCATGCTTGAGCCCACCATAGGAACTCTTGTTTCAGGCATGGGATTAGTGGTATTTCGGTTTCTAAGCTGTGCCTGTGTTGAGACCATAAATTCTTTAGGTACCACTGTAGCTTTCTCATATGCAGTCTGGCATGGGGGACCAGGATTATGCATGATGCCATGAAGCCCAAGGCCTGCAGTACTTTCCTTGCTGTTAGTTTGTTCTGCTTTGTTAATGCCAAGAAATAAAGAGGGAGCTGTTCTTGTTTTTCTGCAGTTAGGAATGCCATCTGTTTTACTGTGTCCAATTCTGCACCCAAGAATGTTCTTGTTTGGGATGGTATCAGTCTTGACTTTTTTAAATTGACTGTGTATCCCAGGGCTTGTAGTAAGCAAATGACTCTTTGTAAGTCTTGTGTCAGCTTGCTTTTGTTGTCCGCTTGTATCAGGCAGTCGTCCAGGTATGGATAAATTTGGATTCCCTGTAGCCTGCAATGAGCGATTACTGATGCCAGGCATTTTGTGAATACTCTGGGCGCAGTAGATAAGCCAAAGGGCAATGCTGAGAATTGATAATGCTCTGATCCTGCAAGAAATCTGAGGTATCTTCTGCAATTTGGTCGTATGGGGACGTGCAGGTATGCCTCCTTGAGATCTAGAGTTACCAGCCAACACTCCTTGCCCAGCATGGGAAGAAGTTGCTGTAGGGTCAAGCATTTTGAATTTTGGAACAATGATGAATGTGTTTAAAGTGGACAGGTCGAGAATAGGTCTCCAACTTTTCTCTTTTCTTGGTACTAGGAAGAGTCTGGAATAAAATCATTTGCCCTGTTCTGTGGGTGGTACCCTTTCCACAGCTCTCATCTTTGTTAATTGAGCTATCTGTTTTAGAGCTTCTGTGTTTTGATTTGGTGGTAGGTTTGGCATTCCTCTTTTTACTGGTAAGGTGTGGAAATGAAACCTGTAGCCTTGGTCTATAGTTTGCAAAATCCACTTGTCTCTTGTGATATAGTGCCAATTTTTTGAAAATAAGGCTAACTTTCCGCCTAAGGGTGCTGCTATTTGTTCCCTGGAAGGCGGTGTCAGAGCCAAGTCACTGTGTTTGCCCTGTTGTAGTGGCAGTGGATGTGTCTGTGCCTCGTTGGTTATTGCCTTGCCACTGGCGTCCTCTGTAGGCACCTCCTCTGGATTGAATTCTGCCTCTGGAACGTCTATTCCTGCCTCTCTGAGATTTAGAGGAGTCTGGAAAGGACCAATTTTTGGAAGGCCAGTTCCTGCTAAACCTTGGGGGCTGAACATGTAAGAAATCTTTAACTGTTTGTACAGATTTTGCCTTCTCTTCCATTTTCTTCATTACTTGCTGGGCAGGAGAACCAAATAGACTGACCTTATCCATAGGAGCATCTAATAGTTTTGCTTTAACATGATCCGGCAAGACCTGTTCTTTCAACCATGCATGCCTTCTTATAACTGTGCCAGTCATGGCTGATCTAAATGAAGCCTCCAGTGCATCATAGCCACATTTTAAAGAATGGTTACTAACCTGCTGAATGTTATTCACCATTTCTAAAACATATTTCTTATCTAAGGAATCATCAGAGGACAGTTTCTTAGTTAACTGATCAAGCATAAACTCTTGGTATTGGATCATATGAAACTGACAGTTCAAAGCTCTAGCTGAGAGAGTAGCAGAGGTGTATACTTTTTTACCCCATCTCTCTAAGGACCTGGATTCCCTTTCAGAAGGGAGAGGGTTTTTCGCTGAGGTCGAAGCTACTGCCTTAGGCCCCTGGGAGATAGTCTCAGGATCTGCAAGGGGAGCCTTGTATAGGTGGTGATGAGTGTCCGGTACCCTGTAAAACCTATCGGGCTTGGCAGGGGCTGGAGGTAAAGTATCAGGAGCAGTGCAAACATCATTAAAGGCATCATCCAACACAGGAAGGACTGGAGGTATAGCTAAGGGCCTATGTTGCGGTAAGTGTAGAAAGGTCCTAAGCCTTTTTCTTGAATCTGAGAAATCTTGTCCCTGCCACTGGAATTGCTCTCTCATGGCATGTAAGGTTTCCCCAAAGGAAAATTCATCTGGTGGAGAGGCAGAAGGAATAGATTCTTCAGCATCGGAATCTTCATAAGTAGAAAAAGGGGCATCTGGATGGTCTGTATTGTCTGAAACATCAGAAGAGTCATCTGAGGACACTGGCTCAGGGGGCTCTGCTCTAGGTCTCTTTTCTGGAGGTTGAGAGGCCCTGTCTGGGTGAGATTGGGATCCCCTTATTAAAGAGATGAGATCCTCTGCCAGAGTAAGCATTTGGGAACTGGAACTGGGCCTGTGAGAGGGGGGCTTAACAGGTACAGACTTAGCAGTTTTGGCTGCTTTAGCCCTGGCAAAGGCCTTTATAGACATGGCTGCAGGAGGCCTAGCAGCACCACGTGCTGGGGTAGAGACATCCAAAGGGATGGTGTCCGATAATTCTAGAGAAACCACATTAGTAGGCAAAACTTCAGAGGCCGATTCAACTAGGGTAGCAGGAGCCTCGGTAGTAGTCATGGATTCGGCTGAAGATTGACCCGTTTGCTCGGTTTCGGCCGAAACAGAGACACTCGCGGTTTGCTTAACCGTGGTTTCGGCCGAAACCGCGGACCGCGAGTGTCGGTCTTTTTCTTTGCGTTTCTTAACAATTTGAGAAGTCGGAGGATCTGACGGCATAATGTACGCAAAATCTGAGCCGAAAAACTGTTCAGCAAACTCCGACCAACGCCTAAGCGTTCGTCGGTTGAAAGAAGCACAGGCTAAACAGGCTGCTACGTCGTGGTCTGGGCCTAAACAAGGTAAGCAGTAAGAGTGGAAATCTTTATGAGGTATTTGTTTCCCACAAGTTAAACAGTTATTCACTTTTTCTGACATCGGCTGAGGCAAGAAAGAGTCCCCAACGGGGTACTTAGCTTTTTAGAAGTAGTATTCGGTAGTAGTAATCTCTGGATCTGACCGACCGGCACTTGCGAACAGCTTCTGCTTCGGGCGCCACACGGCAAGAAAGACTGAGGAAAATGGCGTCGGCTGATGCCTTTATACCCGAAGACCAGCAGAGATGACGTCGGGTGAAGTGCGACACCAGCCGAGGCCAGACCCAGACTTTGGAATCCGGCCGACCGAAGGGCTGCCTGACGACAGGACAACCCATTTGTTAGGACTGCAGATGCATCCTTGAAGGACATGTTTTAGTTTCTGTTTAAAAATTACTAATGAGGCCAGAGAAATGAGTTCAGTGGGTAAAAGATTCCAGTGCTTACCAACAGCATTAGAGAAGAGGGAGTCTCCTGCCAAGTTGTTGGTTTTGGAGGTATTGTTAAGTATTTTGTTTGAGAAGCGTACATAAAAGGCTGTAAATATTAAAACAAAAAACTAACAAAAACTATTTACAAGGTGCCTATAATTTAAATGTAGGAACAAATACCATATTGGACTAGATGGAACAGTGGCGCAGCAGTAGCACTGTTGCCTCACAGCAAGACGTTCTCTGGTTCAATTCTTGGTTGGAGTGCCTTCTGTGTGGAGACTGCATGTCCTCCCTGCATTCGTGTGGGTTTCTTCTGGGTGTTCCGGTTTCCTCCCACGTTTCAAAGACACGTGTCTGGAATGTTTTTTCTTGGGCTCCACTGAAAATTGGCTTCGTTCCCAGTTGGACTTTCCCGGTAAACAAATTTTAAATAAATAAATATTTCACAATTTTAGATATAACGCTAGTTTAATGCCCTTTTGTTCAGTAGTCTCGAGTTTCATCCACAAATTTAATGAAGAAGTTTGTCTAATGGTTCTTCCTTTGACTGATAAAATTTCCAGTTGACAAGTTTCAATTGCAATGTTATAAAATTCTTTCATTGCTTTTCCGTTTTTTTATCATCACTTTTCTTGCAACTGTTAGAAAGGAAAAATCAACTTTCTTAACACGCAGAGGAACTGATATATTAAACAAAATTAACAATTTAAGTTAACATCATTAAATAGAGCCTGTAAGAAAGAATTAACATTATTCCAGAAAGGTTTAATTATGTTACATTCACATATCATATGCTGCCACTAAGCCATAACACTCAAACCACATCTCCAACAACCACATTTTTTTGTTATATATCAACTCTATTTTGTGAGGTGTAATAACAAATTTATGCATAAATTTTCATGAGGATAACTTCCATCTTAATGACCTTGTTTGTAAAGAGGATGTAAGTTTTTTTCTCAGTTTCACTTGGGTAATAATTGTTTACGGTTATAAAATAATCTCAATAATTATCTTTACAAAAATCTAATTTAATTTTAATAATTTAAAAAATCCTAGATAAACATTCCTTCTCAGGAGGATTTTGATTAATTGGCAATATCAGATAATCCATAAATTTTGGAATTTCCTTTTTAATTGAAGCTTGCATCAAGGATCATGTCCTTTCTATAGCATATCTACAATTTTGTAAATCTATCCATATTTCACTATTTAAGTTGAATTTACTTAATATAAAATCAATATAAAATGAAGCTAAGTTTTTTTCTTTGTCCATTAACCGAAACCAATATATTAATTGTTTTTCTTTAAATTTATCCAATGAAAAATGTGTTAAATGTAATATTACTTTGTGTATATGCTATAGGAAATATTAAGAACATCCACACCCTGTATTCAGGTTCCCTATAGACAAGATTTTTGAAGTTGGAAAGTATCATTGTAATATAGGCTGAATTTATGTTTTGATATCCTAGTATACAATCTTTTAATAACCAAAGTATAAGAATTGCAGTTTAACTGAATATTTTTCATAAATATGTATTCTTGTATATCTTTCTACTTGGCAAAATAATTATTTATCCAAAAAATTATTGTTTTTATAACAGCTGAAGTAGAATATAATTCTATATCTGGAAAACATATTCCTCCACTGAACCAGCTACATTGATGAAACTTGAGTGCTAATCTAGGCCTGTTAGGATGCCAAAGAAATTTAAGTATTAGGGTGTTAAAATCTCTTGTATGTTGTTTTGGAATGGGGAGGGCTAAAGATTGAATTGTGTATAGTATTTTACATAATATTTTAATCATTAAAAAATCTTTCTTCTAATGTAAAAAAATTCCAATTAATAAGCTTTTTAATCTTTTATAAAGTTTTACCATAATTTATATTAATATCTTTAATGTTTTTAGTTAAAAGTATTCCTAAGTATTTTATTTTGCCATCAACAACTAAATATTTAGAATATTGCTGTGGTATGTTAAGATTAGAACGGATACATTTAATGAAGATAAAACAAAAATCTTGTGTAAGACCAAATTTAGACTGGAATTTTTAACAGCTTTAAAAAGGGAATTAAGAGTAGTATCATCTGTTAATGTTAATAAAACATCATCTGCAAATAAAAGTATTTTTGAGTTTAGGTTATATCCCAATTGTACTCCTTTAATTTCTGGATTTACTCAATTTGCAAAAGGTTCCATAAGTAAGGTGGATAGGAGTGGGGAGTGGAGATGGCCTTGTTTTGTACCCCCTAGTAACCGACTGATAGAGAGATAAGAAAAAGAAGTTATGTCTTACCATACCGTTCCATCTGTACTGTTGATCCTCGTTCAGTCATTATGTATGGGTATCGGTTCTGAGCCAGCCATTTTCCAAGCTCGCATCGGCTACAAACTCTTGAGCTAAACTCGTACCCATAATCCTCCTCTCCCTGTTACCTCAGATTGAGTTTGCAAGTAAAAAAAGGTAGAGGGTACCTCTGGTCAAATGACCAAAGAGAACCAGATGGTGAGATCCACTAGAAGCTACAGGAAGGGGAAGGAGGGAGGGTCGTAATGACTGAACGAGGATAAACAATACAGATGGAACATTATGGTAAGACGTAACTTCTTTATCTGATATTGTTAATCCTCGTTCATTCCTTACGTATGGGACAGAGTCCCCAGCTACCTCTATTCCTGGGAAGCTTTCATGGAAGGATATTCCCGAGCACCATTGAACCAAAAGATGCTCTTCCCCTGGAGCCCAAATTCAATTTGTAATGATTGATGAAGGTATGAGGCATAGCCTAAGTTGCAGCTGCACAGATGTCATGTAAAGAAGCTCTGGCATGGAAGGCAGCAGAAGTTGCCACTGACCTTGTTGAATGAGCCTTCATGGTAGTAGGCAAGGGAATATTATGCTGTGTATAAATGAAGGTTACATAATCTTTCAACCATCTAGCGAAAGTGACCTTAGCAACACCAGATCCTAATCTAGGTCCGGAATAGGCTAAAAATAACTGGTCAGATTTACGAGAGGACCTAGTCCTGTTTAAGTAAACACGGATTTGCCTGTAAATATCTAGGGTATGTAGGCAATACTCTACTCTATTTGAATGACTGGGAAAGAAAACTGGCAATTCAATGGTTTGATTAATGGACATTGCAGAGATCACTTTTGGTAAAAATGAAGGGTTTGTTCTTAAAGACACTATCTTTATGAAAAATCAAGTATGGACTTTTGATGCAAAAGCTTGAAGCTCAGAGATCCGTCTGGCAGAAGTAATGGCGACCAAAAACAAGGTTTTCCATGACAAATATTTGAGGTCACAAGAAGAAGCTGGTTCGAAGGGAAACACTGTCAAAGCTTGTAGGATTAATGACAGATCTCATGGTTGAATAGGTTCCCTGAAAGGTGGCTTCAGATGATTTACACCTTTTATGAAGGTCTTATACAATTTGTGCGACATAAGAGAGGAGTCTTGGACACCTTCATGGAAATTAGATATTGCAGCCAAATGAACTTTAATGGCAGAGGCCGATAGACCCAATTGAAAAAGTTCGGCCAGATACTCTAGTATAACTGACACTGGTACTGAGAGGGGATCTACTTGTTTTTCTTTCAGCCAACAGGTAAATCTTTTCCACTTGCTTGATAAGTAATTCCAGTAGAAGACTTATGAGATACAATGAGAATGTCACGTACAGGTAAAGAAAGATCATTCTGCCTGGCAATCAAGGGAAATGGAGTAGCCAAGCTGTGAGTTTCAGGCTGTTCATATTGAGATGAATCAGGTTCAGCAGATGTGAGATCAACTCCGGGATTGGATGGAGAATCCACGGTCAATCTAGAAGGTGAGGCCAAAGGAAGGGGAACCAAATCTGACAAGGCCAATATGGTGCTATGAGGATCACCTTGCTCTTCAACCGACGGGCTTTCTTCAGAAACTGGGGGATGAGGGGAAAAGGAGGGAATGCATAAAGAAGACCTGAGGGCCAATCGTGAACTAGAGCATCCCTGAGTGACTGCCCGGAGGGGGAATCGGGGCGAAGTAGTTTCTGCATTTGTAGTTGGTCGGGGATGCAAAGAGGTCGCAGCAAGGCTTGCCCTAGCAGTGGAAGATCTCCGCTGCTATCAAGGGATTCAGGGACCACTTGTGAGGTTGTAGAATGCATCTGCTGCATTTGTCTGCTATCACGCTGGAACTCCCGGGAATGTGCTTTGCTAGAAGAAAAATAATGGTAGCCACTGCCCATCGCCATATCCGCATGGCCTCTCGACAGAGTGGGTACGATTTGGTTCCACCTTGTTTGTTGATGTACCAGACCACCACCATGTCTGATTGAATCGCAATTGTCCCAGATGGCAGCAGGGGATGGAATGCTTGCAACGCCAGAAGCACCGCTCTCAGCTCTAGAACATTTATATGCACTTGGGCCTCCAATTCTGACCAAGTGCCTTGGACTGTCTGTCCCTGACATAGCCCCCCCACCCCATCAGGGAGGCGTCCGTGGTCATTGTAGCCTTGGGTTGCTGGGGGGAGAAGGGGCGAGACCATTGTGAAGGATTGTGTGTCATCCACCAATTTAAATCCTGCTTGCACCTGTGGGTTACTCTAATCTTGGCTGAAACAGGATGCTGAAAAGGATACCATTGGGTGAGCAGTAGCCATTGTAGAAGCCTCATATGAAACCTGGCCAGGGGGACAATGGTGATGGAAGCTGCCATAGAACCCAGCAGCTGTAGGACAGAGTGAGCTGTGGATTTTTCCCTTGAAAGGATTGGGATCAGTTGTTGCTTTATCCTTAGAATTCTGTGCTCTGGAATGGCAGCTCTACAGCTCTTTGTATCCAAGATACCCCCTATGAATTCTGTGGACTGAGATGGGGTGAGATTGGATTTTTGCCAGTTATAGTTATGCCCAGCCTTTGTGCAGTGAGTACAGAGTATGCCAGGGATTCTTCCAATAGACGTCTGCTGGGGGTGGAAATGAGCCAGTCATCTAGGTATGGAAACACCTGGAATCCTTGTAGTCGCAAGTGAGCTGTGACGACTGCCATGCACTTTGTGAACACTCTGGGGGCTGTAGAGAGTCCGAAGGGCAGTACTCTAAACTGGTAGCGACTGGCTCCCGCAGGGGAGTGCAGAAATCTTGATGGTCTGTCCACTTTTATGTGGTAGTACGCATCTTGGAAGATCTATCGAGCACATCCAATCATCTTTTTCCAAAAGTGGAAGGATAGACTGTATTGTGAACATCCAGAATTTTTGTACTCTTACAAACTTGTTCAATGCACTGAAATCCAAAATTGGTCTCCAGTCCCCGGTTTTCTTTGGCACCAAAAATAGTCTTGAGTAGAATCCGGATCCAATCTGGTCTGAAGGGACTATTTAGATGATTCTTTTTCTGAGCAGCTATTCTATCTCTAGTGCTGCTTCTTCCCTTTGACTGGGTGGAACATCGTGAAGATTTTTTGAAGGGACAGGACAAAGATCAAAGGGGATATGATAACCTCTGGTTATAATCCTTTGTACCCAAGAATCAGTGGTGACGGTTAGCCAGGCAGAAAGGTACAAGGAAAAATGACCCCTAACTACCTCCAGAGGAAAGGAGTTAGGCCGCTATTCTGGAGCGCTGGTAGGATTGGCCAGGGAAAGAGTCCCTGAAAGGAGAGTCTTCCCTGACAGTTTCCCTCTCTGCCTCTAGGGGAGAACTCGGCCTGTGCGTCACGGAAAGGAACCCTGAGATTTCTTGAACCATATCTTCCCACTCTTTTGGTTTCGGGAGAAAGCACGTTGAGGAGAAGAATAATGGACACCTATGGCAGAAAGGGTCTTACCATCCTGTTCACATGTGGCCAGTGTGCTTTTAACTTTGGGACCAAATAATGAAGAGGCCTCAATGGGAGAGTTAAGAAAGGAAGCCTTAAAGGGTTCCGTGAAATTGTACAAGCGCATCCAGGCTTGTCATCTCAAGACCACAGCTGAACCCGCCACTCTAGCTGCTCCTTCTGATGTGTGGGATATCAGACGCACAGAGGAGTTAGATATTGACTCAATGGTGGCCAGCTGAGAGGCCACTTTGTCACGGACCTCATCAGACACGGTACCAGCCAAAGTTTCAGAGAGCTCGGAAATCAGATCCGTTTGAAGCCTGGTGAAGTGTGCCATATAATTCAGGGACCTGATAGCAAAGGTCGCGGAGGCAAAGGTGCACTTCCCTATCCTGTCCAGGGCCTGGGACACTCTGTTAGGCGGATGGACAGTCTGGCTTTCTTCTTCCGCAAGATCCATTTTTGTTGCGGCCTCCACCACCAGAGCATCTGCAGGAAGACCTTTAGACCAATGGAGATCCATAGCAGGAGGGGACAAAATCTTATCTGGACTTCGGGGGACAGCCTCGACGGTGTCCGGAGCCTCCCATGCATGCTGCATGATGAGATTGACAAGTTCATCTGCAGGTGGAGTAACCCAAGAGGTAGAGACTCAGGCGCGAAAAGCCTGGAGGAACACAGACTCCTCAGAGGTTGGATTAGAGGGCTGCCATTCACCTCTCTGTTTAAGGATTTCGAGGATACCACCAAAGAATACCTCAGAGGGTGTACAAGGGGATCCGCACTCCTCATCAAAGTCTGTGTCTTCAGTGAGGGACTCCTCTGTGGAGTCCATGTGCTTCCTCTTAAACGAACTTTTCCGGTGGACTTCCTCAGAGGGATAAGCTGGGAAAGACAGCAGAAAAGGGGTTACTGTGGGAATATGTCCTGAGGCCCTTGAACCTGGTGCCCGTTAGGTGCGACTTGTGAAAACAATGTACCAGAGGAGGGCGGGGGAATAGACAACACAGTATCGCCAGCAGAAGCCAGGGCCTTCTCCATCAGTTGGAAGCTGGGCCACCTGAAGAGGGGTGAGTGTCTGGGACAGGGGTCACCCCCTCCCCCAAGTGGCTCAGCCTACCAACTCTGAGTCCCCAGATGGTTGTGGAACAGCAAATTATGCATGTCACAACTGTCATCCTGGGTCATAGCAAAACTCTCCTGCCACAAAGGCAACTGCGGTTCCTTAGTGAGATCCATAAAGGGGACCGCAGAGGGGGAAGACTATGCTATACTAATGGACTTCAAAGGCAATGAAGGAGGAGAATAAGAAGGGGTCTCTGGAGATGGGGTGATCACCTCCCGAGGAAGGATAGGTCCTAGGGGGTGGAATACCTCTGGCCAGAAGCACTTGATCCACAAGACGCAACACGTCATGTTCGGAAAGGCTTCTAGTGGACCTCACAGAGACTGAGAGAGAAACAGGTCTGTCCAGAGAAGAGCCAAGTTCGGCACCCACCTCGCCAGTCCGCACCGAGAACAATGGTGCCGAGAGAGACTGGACTACGGGTGTCTGTACCGAGGCAATCATTGGTGCCGAGGTCACAGTCTGCACTGACACAAGGGTCGGTGCCAAAGTGGATGTCGGTACCAAAGCTGGAACCGACATCGGAGCCAATAACTGAGGCGTCAGTTCCGAGTAGGATGTCAGAGCCAACGTGGTCAAGGTCTGCGCCAACTGAACGGTCATGCCAATAGTCAAAATAGTCTGAACCGTGGAGCCCCTTGGTGCCGATACAGTAAAGGCCACAAGGGAGGACGAAGCAGAGATCACTACTGGTGCCGAAGGCCTCGGTGCTGAAGGTTTAGGCACTGAAAGCCAAGGGGCTGAAAGTGAGCTCCGATGAAACTTTTGCCTTTTTAGGTCTTGGTTGGCGGGAGTCCCCAGCCGTGGATGAAGGCAAAAACTTGGCCTTAGAAGGATCAATCAAAATTTTCTTATGGGCTCTAGGAAGAGTTGAAGCCTCCGACCCAGAAATAGCCTCTGAAAAGGGAGATTTAAGAAGTCCCTTCAGCAACAGCTTATTTTTCCTTTCCAATAAGGTTCTGTTAGAATGAGAAGTTATGTACTTACCATAACGTTCCATGTTAGTCTTCTTCTCGCCTTCTTTCTTGCTGGATGGATGGGTTCGGAGCCGAACCTCGGCTCCAACTCGGCCTATTACTAAAGCTCGAGAGCTATTTTTACCGGCTCGAGGCTATCCTATGTCCCCATAATGCTAGGCGTCATATACCCAGATCTCACTTGATAGCTAACACTATGGACATACATGTCCCCACCATGACAAAGAATCTATATATATATATATATATATATATATATATATATATATATATCAATCTCTATATATCTAAGCACGTGTATAAATATACATATATAAAACTCTTATAGGAGTTACCAAGAAAAGGAGGAGAGGTAGCTAAGGAGATAACTCTCATGATAACACATCTCAGAAGATACTCTCGGTCTTGCCAGGCTAGGGGGGGATGGGGGGTGGGACGCAAGAAAGAAGGTGAGAAGAAGACAACAAACATGGAACATTATGGTAAGTACATAACTTCTCAATGTTAAGTTGTCAATCTCACCTTCATTCTTGCTGGATGGGACAGCGTCCCTAGCACCTTAGTCCTGGGTGGATCAATGGAAAAGACTCTTGAGAACAGTGGAACCAAAATCAGCCCAACTTCTAGAGGTCATGTCCAGCATGTAATGAGAAATGAAGGTATGAGGAGAAGCCCATGTGGCCGTTGCACAAATAGAATCCATTGGCAATCTTGCCTGAAAGGCTACTGAAGAAGCTAATGCTCTGGTTGAATGAGCTCTGGGCTTAATAGGGAGCTCTTTATGCCTCAATTGGTAAATCAACATGATAACAGAGGTCAACCACCTGGACAACGTTACTTTGGAAACTGGCAGGCCTTACTTCACTTCTGCGCAAGACAGGAAGAGCTGTTCTGATTTCCTCGTCTGCTTGGTTCTATCCAGGTAGAAGAGTAATTGACGGTGAACGTCCAGACAATGTAACTTCCGTTCAGACCTATTGGTATAAAGTGGGAAGAAGACAGGAAGATCGATGGTCTGATTCAGATTTTTTTCAGAGAGTACTTTTGGTAAAAAGGACGGATTAGTCCTAAGTGACACTCTATCTTTGTGAAAAACAAGGTAAAGAGGGCGAACACAAAGGGCTTGAAGTTCCGATACCCTTCTCGCTGAAGTGATGGCTACTAGGAACAGAGTTTTCCAAGAGAGCAACTTTAACGAACAGGAAGCCGCAGGCTCAAAGGGAGGGAGAATTAAAGATGACAGCACTAAATTTAGGTGCCATGGTGGGGGAGGATCTTTTACCGGGGGCCTAAGTAAGAGGGTTCCTTTTAGAAAGGCTTTACAAAGTTTGTGCGACATAATGCTGGTCTCTGACAATCAAACATGAAAATTTGCAATAACTGCCAGCTGAACTCTGATGGTGGCTAAAGAAGAACCCATTTGAAAAAGTTCTTCCAATAACTCTAAAACTGTATGGACAGGAGCTGTAAAAGGGTCAACTAGTTTTTCCCCTGCCCAAACAGAGAAACGCTTCCATTTGCTAGCATAAGTCTTTCTGGCAGTAGACTTTTGCGAAGCGAGGATGATGTCACGAACTGAATGACAGATTGAGGGAAGCCTGGCTAGGGTTGGAAGTGGAGCAACCAAGCTGTGAGGTTGAGAGATTGAAGAGATTGATGCAGCCCGCCCGACTGATGTGTCAGAAGATCTGGCGCTGGGTCCAGATACCAGGGCTGATCTAGTAGAGGACGTTGCAGGAACGGAAACCAAATTTGTTGAGGCCAGTAAGGGGCAGCAAGGATCATTCTGGATCTTAAAGCAGTTGCTTTCTGGATTAACTGAGTAATTAAGGGAAAGGGGGGAAAGGCATACAGAAGACCCCAGGGCCAATCGTGGACTAGAGCGTCTCTGGGGGGAAGACCTGGGAGAGGGAAGAGGGTGAAGAAGTCTTGGCACTTGCTGTTTTGAGGGGTTGCAAAAAGATCGCAGCAAGGCTGACCCCACCTTCTGAAAATTTTTTCCACTACTAGCTGGTTGAGAGACCACTTGTGGGGCATGAGAATGGCTCTGCTCAGCCTGTCCGCTATGACGTTGGACTTCCCGGGGATATGCGTTGCTACCAGAAACCATTAAGAACAGATCGCCCACTGCCAAAGTCTGAGTGCTTCCCGGCATAGGGGGTAGGACCTGGTTCCACCCTGCTTGTTGATGTACCACACTACAGACATATTGTCTGTCTGAATTGCGATAGTCCCGGTGGGTAGAGAGTCTTGAAGGGCCTGCAACGCTAAAAGTACCGCTCCCATTTCCAAGACATTTATGTGCAGGTGGCCTTCGAAAGGTTGCCATGTGCCCTGGACTGTCCTGCCATGAAATTGCCCCCCTCCCCACCCGATCAGGGAGGCATCCATTGTCACAGTAGCAACAGGAGGAGGAAGGACAAAAGGTCTGCCCTGAAGAACCTGAGGGGAGACCATCCACCACGAAAGGTGCCTTTTGCATGACTGAGTGATTAGAATGCTGTGTGACATTGGAAGCTGTTGAAAGGACCACTGGGAAAACAGCATCCATTGCAGGATCTGCATGTGAAAGCGAGCTACGGGGAGTAATGTGATGGCTGCTGCCATGAGACCTAGGATTTTTAGTACGAACCTGGCCTGGACTCTGCTCTCTTGTAGTAGGATTCGAACATGATCGCGAATGTCTGAAATCCTTTGTACAGGCAGTTTTGCTGACAGTTCCACAGTGTTTAAAACGGCGCCTATGAAGGTAACAGATTGACAAGGCAGACTTTTAGGAGTTTATAGAGATACCTAGCTCGTTGCAAATTTGGAGGGTATAATCTCTGAGGTGGAGTAGCTGACGCTTGGTGGTGGCAGTGAGGAGCCAGTCGTCTAAGTATGGAAACACCTGGAATCCTTGTCGTCTCAGGTGAGCAGCAACCACTGCCATCCATTTGGTAAACACCCTGGGGGCTGTGGTGAGGCCAAAGGGCAGGGCTCTGAATTGGTAGTGACTGGCTCCCAGCTGGAAGTGGAGAAACCTCCTGGAGTGCCTGTTCATTTTGATATGATAGTACGCATCCTGAAGGTCTATAGAGCACATCCAATTGTCCTGACCCAGAAAGGGTAGAATGGACTGAAGCGTGACCATCCGGAATTTCATTCTTTGAACAGATTTGTTCAGCCTGCTGAGATCCAAAATACGTCTCCAGTCCCCTGTCTTTTTTGGTACCAAAAAGAACTTGGAGTAGACTCTGGATCCTTGCTGGTCTGCTGGGACTGGCTGGATGGCTCTTTTTTTCTAGCAGCTTTGAAATTTCTAGTGCTGCTTGATCCCTCAGACCGGGAGGAACGTCTGGAAGGGGACCTTTTGGCTGTTGTGGGGTGTGAATAAAGGGAATTTTGTAACCCTCGGATATGATCGACCTTAACCATTTGTCTATGCCAGGCTTCTGGGTACAGCGATAGTCTTCCCCCGACTGCCTCCGAAGGTGGACAGTCGGGCAGCTCCTCAGGGGTGCTGGAAGGGTTTGTCAGAGAAGGGTTCTCTGCTACCCTGATTCTGCGGACCCCCTGCCCCTTGGGCAGCGTCTATTATTGTTCCCTCCTCTGCCTCTGGAGGGAAGCTCACCACGTGCGTCAGGCAATACTCCCTGAGGTTTGCGGAACCACATTTTCCCACTCTTCTGACCCTTAGGGTATGGTCTAGAAGGGGTAGAAAAACGGACTCCCATGGCAGAGAGAGTCTTGTCTTCCTGCTCACACCTGGTCAATGTATCCTTCACTTGAGGTCCAAACAAGGCAGAACCATCAAAGGGAGTGTTACTGAAGGAAGCCTTGAAGGGGTCAGCAAAATTGCAAAGCCGCAACCAGGCGTGTCTCCTTAGAGCAACGCCCGTGCCTGCAGCCCTATTCGCTCCATCGGCTGCATAGGAAATAAGCCGCATGGAGGAGTTGACAATAGAGTTCAGGGTCCCTAGCTGGGAGTTGATCTTTTCCTGAGACCCCGTAGCTGATGGGTCCTGTAAGGAATCACCCAGTTCTTTGAGAAGGTCTCTCTGGAGATGGGTGAAATGGCACAAATAATTCAGCGACCGCATAGCAAAGGTCGCTGAAGAAAACATCCGCTTGCCATACCTGTCCATAGTCCTAGATTCCTTATTAGGAGGATTGACAGGTACTGAAAGGTCAGCCAACTCCTTTTTAGTGGCCGCCGCCACCACCATGGCATCAACAGGGACACCCTTAGTTAGAAACTGCTTGTCAGAAGGGGCTGCAATAAATTTTGTAGGCCTCCGGGGAGTTGGTTCCACAGTATCCAAAGCCATCCACGCCTTTCGAGCCACCACATCCATGAGTGGGTCGAAAGGCAGAGACACCCAGGAGGTGGAAGGGTGAGAACCAAACGCATCCAGGTACACAGACTCGTCTTTGGAAGGGTTAAGGGCAGACCAGTTTCCCCTCTGCTTAAGAATCTCCAGAATGTCAGAAAAGGAGACATCCTCAGAGGGGGACCTTGGGGACCCTTCTGACTCATCCAAGTCGGTGTCAGACGTGACTGACTCAGGGGAGTCTACATGCTTCCTCTTGCATTTTCTCTTCTGAGGGGGCTCCCCTGAAGGATCAGGGGAGGCCTCGGAAGAGGAGGATACACCCAATGGGGCTACCTGTAGCGTCGGTTCTCCACGCTCTGGATCGGAAGGGCGGATAGAGACTGAAGCAGGCACCATAGAGGGAGGAGCCAAAGAAGCCAACCGTGGAGTAGGCACAGGGGCCAGCACACTCCTCATGACCTCAAAGGCGCCCCTATCAGGCAGGGAAGGGGTCCCCACTCCGAAGAGACAAGGACTCCTCCAGGCACCAAGAGGGACGGCTCCGAGGCCGATGTCGGGACCAAACTCACCTGCGCCGAGGCTCCGAGAGGGAGAATGGGGTCGGACAAGGGTCCGATGCCACTCGCCCCCTCGGAACCGACGAGGGAGTCCCGGCGCCCGGATCCCTCCAAGGATGGAACCAAGGAAGAGATCGGAGCCGACGAGGGAGCCGAAAGGAATGGTATCAGCTCCGACGTTCCTGACACCTATGATCTCCGGCTCCGAACTCAAAGGAAGAGTCGGAGGAGGAGGAATCGAAGTAGTGATAGCCACTGCCTGATGAGGAGGGCTATGTAACATTTGGGCCAGTGCCTGCGACTTAAGTAGTCTGCTAACCACCCTCTCGAGGTCATGATCTGACAGCCTGGAAGACCGAGAGGAATGGGACCTGTGACCCCGCTCCAATAACAAGGGAGACTTCGGAGTCGAATGGACAGATTCCAGGGAAGGAGACCTGGAACACTTTCTGCTTGAAGATGGCTCCAACAGCAGTGTCGGAGCCGACTGAGGCCTCGAATCATCGGTTCCGGCCGGAACCGATGCAGAGGTAGTAGTAGTAGCGCCGTTCGGCGAAGGCTCCGAACATGGAGCCGACGGTTTGGCGGGCTTGGAAGGTTTAGCCGATGAAGGCTTAGCTGGGGAACCTTCAGGCTTCAACAAGCCTCTCAAAATAAGTTTGTTTCTGCATTCCTGCAAGACTCTTGGACTGAATGCATGGCAAACAGAACAAGAGTCCTGCAAGTGCAGAGGGCCCAAGCAATATACACAAGAAGTGTGACCATCTGTTAGAGACATCTTCTGACAGCACGAGTCACACTTCTTGAAGCACGAGACCTTGGTGTCTTTTGACATTCTGAAACAAGGATGACAGGCAGAAAAAGACAATTCTAAGCGGTTTAGTCACAATCAGCCCACACACACACACACACACACACACACACACACACACACACACACACACACACACACAAAGAGCTTGTAACAGACCAAGAAAAACAAAAACCCAACACTTTTTAACACAGTTTAACTCTAGGCACACACATACAAGAAAAACATCTACAGAAAAAATCCAAAGGGATTTACTGCTACAGAAACTGTAATAAAACAAGTTTAGCCAAAGGCCTAACTATTCAGTGAGGGGAAAACTGAAGAACAAAACTACCTAAGGGGGGATTCTAAACAGAGATCTATAGAGTAGGAGCTAGGAATAACTATCGCTAAGGTTAGAACCAAAAAAACTGACTAAATACAAGAAAAAGATTAATACAACCTGGAGCCGGCAAAAAGACGGAACCTCGTAGCTGAAGCGGCAAACGAGATCTGGGTATATGACGCCTAGCATTATGAGACATAGGATAGCCTCGAGCCGGTAAAAATAGCTCTCGAGCTTTAGTAATAGGCCGAGTCGGAGCCGAGGTTCGGCTCCGAACCCATCCATCCAGCAAGAATGAAGGCGAGATTGACAACTTGACATCAATTTTTACTAATACCACAAGACGGGTCAACAGATAAGTGGGACGCACCAAAGCAATAAACACACAAAGAGTGTACATCAGATGTAGGAAATTTGTGTCCACAGTCAGGACACCTTTTAAAACCCGGACTACCTTTCTTATCTGCCATGATATAAAAAGGGGACAGTAGAAAAGTTACCAACAATGGTACAAAGGAATACCCAAAGGTATGAAGAAAGGGAAGAGATTACCACAAAGGGTATTGAAAGGGGAAAGGAAGAGAAGAAAAAGGGGAAAAGCCCCTTGAAGGGCCTGCAACGCTAAAAGTACCGCTCCCATTTCCAAGACATTTATGTGCAGGTGGCCTTCGAAAGGTTGCCATGTGCCCTGGACTGTCCTGCCATGAAATTGCTCCCCCCCCCCCCCCCACCCGATCAGGGAGGCATCCATTGTCACAGTAGCAACAGGAGGAGGAAGTACAAAAGGTCTGCCCTGAAGAACCTGAGGGGAGTTCATCCACCACTAAAGGTGCCTTTGCATGACTGGAGGATTAGAATGCTGTGTGACATTGAAGCTGTTGAAAGGACCACTGGGAAAAACAGCATCCATTGCAGGATCTGCATGTGAAAGCCGAAGCTAGGGGAGTAATGTGATGGCTGCCATGAGACTCTAGGATTTTTAGCAAGCACGAACCTGGCCTGGACTCTGCCTCTTGTAGTAGGATTCGAACATGATCGCTAATGTCTGGAAATCCTTTGTACAGGCAGTTTTGCTGACAGTTCCACAGTGTTTAAAACGGCCATGAAGGTAAATCGATTGACAAGGCAGACTTTTCGAGTTTATAGAGATACCTAGCTCAAGGTAAATTTGAGGGTATAATCTCTGAGGTGGAGTAGCTGACGCTTGGTGGTGGCAGTGAGGAGCCAGTCGCCTAAGTATGGAAACACCTGGAATCCTTGTCGCCTCAGGTGAGCAGCAACCACTGCCATCCATTTGCAAACACCCTGGGGCTGTGGTGAGGCCAAAGGGCAGGGCTCTGAATTGGTAGTGACTGGCTCCCAGCTGGAAGTGGAGAAACCTCCTGGAGTGCCTGTTCATTTTGGATATGATAGTACGCATCCTGAAGGTCTATAGAGCACATCCAATTGTCCTGACCCAGAAAGGGTAGAATGGACTAAAGCGTGACCATCCGGAATTTCATTCTTGAACAGATTTGTTCAGCCTGCTGAGATCCAAAATACGCCTCCAGTCCCCTGTCTTTTTGGTACCAAAAGAACTTGGAGTAGACTCTGATCCTTGCTGGTCTGCTGGGACTGGCTGGATGGCTCTTTTTTTCTAGCAGCTTTGTAGTGCTGCTTGATCCCTCAGACCGGAGGAATGTCTGGAAGGGACCTTTGGCTGTTGTGGGGTGTGAATAAAGGGAATTTTGTAACCCTCGGATATGATCGCATCTAACCATTTGTCTATGCCAGGCTTCTGGGTACAGCGATATCTTCCCACTGCCTCCGGAAGGTGGACAGTCGGGCAGCTCCTCAGGGTGCTGGAAGGGTTTGTCAGGAGAAGGTTCTCGGCTACCCTGATTCTGCGGGATCCCCTGCCCCTTTGGGCAGCCGCCTATTATTGTTCCCTCCTCTGCCTCTGGAGGGAAGCTCACCACGCAAGGCCAGGCAATACTCCTGAGGTTTGGAACCACATTTTCCCACTCTTCTGACCCTTAGGGTATGGTCTAGAATGGGTAGAAAACGGACTCCCACGGCAGAGAGAGTCTTGTCTTCCTGCTCACACCTGGTCAATGTATCCTTCACTTGAGGTCCAAACAAGGCAGAACCATCAAAGGAGTGTTAGTGAAGGAAGCCTTGAAGGTCAGCAAAATTGCAAAGTCAGCAACTATTGCAGGCTGTCTCCTTAGAGCAACGCTCTGCCTGCAGCTCTATTCGCCCATCGGCTGCATAGGAAATAAGCCGCATGGAGGAGTTGACAATAGAGTTCAGGGTCCCTAGCTGGGAGTTGATCTTTTCCTGAGACCCCGAGTTGATGGGTCCTGTAAGGAATCACCCAGTTCTTTGGAGAAGGTCTCTCTGGAGATGGGTGAAATGGCACATAATTCAGCTTAATCGCGATAGCAAAGGTCGCTGAAGAAAACATCCGCTATACCTGTCCATAGTCCCAGATTCCTTATTAGAGGATTGACAGGTACTGAAAGGTCAGCCAACTCCCTTTAGTGGCCACCACCATGGCATCAACAGGGACACCCTTTAGTTAGAAACTGCTTGTCAGAAGGCTGCAATAAATTTTGTAGGCCTCCGGGAGTTGGTTCCACAGTATCCAAAGCATCCACGCCTTCGAGCCACCACATCCATGAGTGGGTCGAAGGGCAGAGACACCCAGGAGGTGGAAGGGTGAGAACCAAACGCATCCAGGTACATCACTGCCTTGGAAGGGTTAAGGGCAGACCAGTTTCCCTCTGCTTAAGAATCTCCAGAATGTCAGAAAAGGAGACATCCTCAGAGGGGGACCTGGGGACCCTTCTGACTCATCCAAGTCGGTGTCAGACGCGACTGACCTAGGGAGTCTACATGCTTCCTCTTGCATTTTCATAGGAGCTCCTGAAGGATCAGGGAGGCCTCGGAAGAGGAGGATACACCCAATGGGGCTACCTGTAGCCGGTTCTCCACGCCTGGATCGAAGGGCGGATAGAGACTGAAGCAGGCACCATAGAGGGAGGAGCCAAAGAAGCCAACCGTGGAGTAGGCACAGGGCCAGCACACTCCTCATGACCTCAAAGGCGCCCCTATCAGGCAGGGAAGGGGTCCCCACCGAAGAGACAAGGACTCCTCCAGGCACCAAGAGGGATTGCCCGAGGCCGATGTCGGACCAAACTCACCTGCGCCGAGGCTCCGAGAGGGAGAATGGGGTCGACAAGGGTCCGATGCCACTCGCCTCGAACCGACGAGGGAGTCCCGCGCCCTGATCCCTCCAAGGATGGAACCAAGGAAGAGATCGGAGCCGCATTTAGGAGCCGAAAAGGAATGGTATCGGGTCCGACGCTCCTGACACCTATGATCTCCGGCTTCAACTCCAAAGTGCTGGGAAGAGTCGGAGGAGGAGGAATCGAAGTAGTGATAGCCACTGCCTGATGAGGAGGGCTATGTAACATTTGGGCCAGTGCCTGCGACGTAAGTAGTCTGCTAACCACCCTCTCGAGGTCATGGTCCGACAGCCTGGAAGACCGAGAGGAATGGGACCTGTGACCCCGCCCAATAACAAGGGAGACTTCGAGTCGAATGGACAGATTCCAGGAAGGAGACCTGAACACTTTCTGCTTGAAGATGGCTCCAACAGCAGTGTCGGAGCCGATTGAGGCTTGAATCATCGGTTCTGCCGGAACCGATGCAGAGGTAGTAGTAGCGCTGTCGCTAAGGTTCAACATGGAGCCGACGGTTTATGGCTTGGAAGGTTTAGCCGATGAAGGCTTAGCTGGGGAACCTTCAGGCTTCAACAAGCTTCTCAAAATAAGTTTGTTTTCTGCATTCCTGCAAGACTCTTGGACTGAATGCATGGCAACAGAACAAGAGTCCTGCAAGTGCAGAGGGCCCAAGCAATATACACAAGAAGTGTGACCATCTGTTAGAGACATCTTCTGACAGCACGAAGTCACACTTCTTGAAGCACGAGACCTTGGTGTCTTTTGACATTCTGAAACAAGGATGACAGGCAGAAAAAGACAATTCTAAGCGGTTTAGTCACAATCAGCCCACACACACACACACACACACACACACACACACACAAAGAGCTTGTAACAGACCAAGAAAAACAAAACCCAACACTTTTTAACACAGTTTAACTCTAGGCACACACATACAAGAAAACATCTACAGAAAAAATCCAAAGGGATTTACTGCTACAGAAACTGTAATAAAACAAGTTTAGCCAAAGGCCTAACTATTCAGTGAGGGGAAAACTGAAGAACAAAACTACCTAAGGGGATTCTAAACAGGGATCTATAGAGTAGGAGCTAGGAATAACTATCGCTAAGGTTAGAACCAAAAACTGACTAAATACAAGAAAAAGATTAATACAACCTGAGTCAGTAAAGATCGAACCTCAGAGCTGAAGCGGCAAACGAGATCTGGGTATATGACGCCTAGCATTATGAGACATAGGATAGCCTCGAGCCGGTAAAAAATAGCTCTCGAAGCTTTAGTAATAGGTCGAAGTCGGAGCCGAGGTTCGGCTCCGAACCCATCCATCCAGCAAGAATGAAGGCAAGATTGACAACTTGACATCAATTTTTACTAATACCACAAGACGGGTCAACAGATAAGTGGGACGCACCAAAGCAATAAACACACAAAGAGTGTACATCAGATGTAGGAAATTTGTGTCCACAGTCAGGACACCTTTTAAAACCCGGACTACCTTTCTTATCTGCCATGATATAAAAAGGGGACAGTAGAAAAGGTACCAACAATGGTACAAAGGAATACCCAAAGGTATGAAGAAAGGGAAGAGATTACCAACGATGGTAAGGGAGAAATATCTCACAGTAAAAAGGAGCAGAGGAAAGAGAAGAAAACTCAAGAAAATAGGGTCGCTAGATGCGATAGGGTAAGAAACAATAAAATATAAACTTTTCTGACAGAAAAAGTGTATATAACTAGTCTAACAACAAATCTGTATACTTAGCTCAAAAGAAGCAGCTTGACATGACCGAATGGTAATGTGGTAAACAAAATCTGGGGTAACAGGGAAAGGGGGATTATGGGTAAGAGTTTAGCTCGAGAGTTTGTAGCGGACGTGAGCTTGGAAAATGGCCGGCTCGGTTCCAAGGTCGGAACAGATACCCATACGCAAGGAATGAACGAGGATTAACAATATCAGATCGTATTTTTATGCAAGCCAAAGACTTCTCATACAATTTTTTTATAAGTTGTTGGAAGCCTACTGGAAAGTTACATTCCTGCAACACTAACGACAGGTAGTCCCAATTACCTGCATTCAAAATGTCTAAGCTTACTAATCTCAAGTGGTCTTTTATATTGTTAGTATAATCAACTATAGTTAAAACTGTTTTGATATTATCAAAATTATTTCTATTTTTAATAAAACCAGTTTGATCTTTACCGAATAAATATAGAAGTAACTGAAGTCTATTTGCTATGATGGACATGAATAATTTATAATCAACATTTAACAATGATACATGTCTATAAGATATACATTCTGTTGGGTCTTTGTCAGATTTTAAAATTGGGAAACAAGTGCAGACTCTTCCCATGAAGGGGGAACGATCGCTAATTGAAAAGTTTGTAGCAAAATATTTAAAGCATTTTTACGCATCAATTTATATAGCTCTGATATTATCCCATCATTGCCTGGGGCTTAATTAGATTTTAATTTATGTATTTGGTTTGTAAGTTCAATAATAGATATGGGTTTATTAATTATTTCCAGATGCTGCTCTGTCTGTTTTTAGTGAATTTATTGATAAATATTTTTATTGCTTCTTGTTGAGTCTATTGTTGGACTAATTTGGTTAATTTTTACATAGTGTGCTCTAAACTCATTAAGTATTTCTTCTATTGCAGTAACTTTTTTTCTTTTTGTTCTCACTATATACTTCCTTAATACAATTTGATGTTATTTTAGTTCTAGAAGCTACTCTATGCAAGTTTTTTTTTTTTTGGATTTACTGTTGGATAATTTAATCTTTTCCATGTTTATTGTGACTTTAGGATTTAAAATTTCTAGCTATTTATTTTGTAATTCATTTATTCTTTTCAATTGGATTTTAGTTTTAATTTAGCAATTTTAGTGAATACTAGTTTGTGATTCTCCCGTAAAGATAGGATTTGAGAGCATCCCATATATAAGCTTCTGATATATCCTTTATGTTACTGAACTCTAAATATATCTGTATCTTTTTGTCAACAAAAACTCTCTAAAATCCTTCATATTTGTGATATAAGCTGGAATGTTTAAAATGAGTGATATATGCCACAAAAAGGTCAAATGTTATGATATTATGATCTGAAATTAGGCATGAAATTATTTTAAATTTATCTAAATATGTAACTAAATCATTTTAGACAAAACCTCTATCAATTACCAACTGCATACCATATCTAGTTGAGAAATGAGTAAAGCAAAGAGAATATTTAACTAAAAATGTGTTAGTCTTTAATATTAAGTATAATGATAAAGTTTACTAATGCTTTAGAAGTAGCATATATTTTACGTTTCCCTTAGTATGAATATCCCCTTCATGTATTATACAATTAAAGTCCCCAGCTATAATTAAACAACCTTTGGAGTATTGAAGTATCTGATCTAATTGGGTTTTATCTGCTTTTACACCTAAAGCAGGGTTCCAATATATATATATATTCACTAAGGAATATATTTCCTATTCATTAAAATATTAACTAAACAGAACATACCTTAGTCACATCATTACAAGCATTTAAAATATGAGGTACAGGTAATGAATTACTTTCCACAGAATAGCTGCCTCTCTTTTTTGATTAAATTGAGAACTAGCAATTACTGTATATTGCTTATTATTAAACCTATCTAGATCTTTTGTTAAAAGGTGTATTTCTTGGAACAAATACAATCTGAGGTGGGAATAGGTTTAAATATTTAAAGAAACTAGCTCTTTTGCAACCATTATTCAGGCCGTTTATATTGACTGATAAGCACTTTAAACTCATCTATTCATCTATTAAAGTCTAACTATTAACTTATGTAATTTTTTCTGTAATGTGTGGTAAATGATCATATAAAGACCACTAAAGAGACTTATGTAAGTTATTAATAATATAGTTAATTTTTTAGAATTAGTGATAGATGAGAGTTTTATTTGTAGACACCAAAATAAAAAAATTCAACTCTAAAATTATATAACAGAGTGACGTTTTAACCATCCAATCCCACATGGAGTAAATAACTCCAGAATTAGACAGCAAATCCATCCCAGACTTGCTATTCAGCTAAAAAGCAGAATAGGTTCATCTCTACTACTCGATATTTATGTTTTATATAAAAATATAGAGGAAAATGTTTAAAAACATAACTATAATTAACTCTCTTGTAGATTTTCACCGAAAGACTTGAATGTTATATAGAAAAACTATTAAATAAATCTACAGCAAATGTCTATGTAAAACTGATTATTAATCTTACATTACAGTCCCTGACGAAATTTACTAATGAAATACAATATACAACAGTTATATAAACATTTTAACTCTATAAAAGGTTTAAAATATTAAAAACTGGTAGAACAAGTAAAACTTACTAACTTTTACAAATCAAAAAATAAAATAAAATCTATACAAATAGTGTTCAAATTATAGCTTATTAGGTAACTTGAAAATGGTTTCTTGCTATTATACCGGCTTTAAGATAATCTAGGTACTGTAAATTAATCATTACTCACAAAAATAAGAAGTTATGTACTCACCATAAAGTTCCATGTTTGTTGTCCATTTCACCTTCATTCATTGT
Organism: Protopterus annectens; assembly: GCF_019279795.1. Taxonomy (NCBI): domain Eukaryota; kingdom Metazoa; phylum Chordata; order Ceratodontiformes; family Protopteridae; genus Protopterus; species Protopterus annectens. The sequence goes on from NC_056739.1 coordinate 1,956,679,203, forward strand.
TGGTTGGGTTCGGAACCGAGAATCGGTTCCAACTCTGCCTATACAAAAGCTCGAGAGCTTCCATCGGCACGTGGCTACACCCTATCCCTTCATGCACAGGGAAGTATACCCAGATCTTGTTTGCAAATAGTATAGTTAATACCTCTAACATATAGCCATATCCAAAAAGAGACTAAGAAGAGATTCAGAGAATATCATTTCCAATTTTGCAAGGAAACCACTTGATCCTCCAGGAGCAAAGGTGGGGGAATAAGGGTGGGACCCAAGAATGAAGGCGAGATGGACAACAAATATGGAATGTTATGGTGAGTACATAACTTCTTGTTATGTTGTCCTATCTCGCGTTTATTCATTGCTGGATGGGACAGTGTCCCTAGCACCTTCTTCTTGGGTGGCTCAAGGGAAAATACTCTTCAGAACAGTGGATCCAAAGGAGGCCCTGTTCCTGGAGGCCAAATCAACTTTGTAAAGATCGATAAAGGTATGAGGGCTTTACCCATGTTGCTGCTGCAGAAATTGAATCCATGGTTAGCCTTGGCTGAAAGGGTGACGAGGTTGCTATAGCTCTTGTGGAGTGACCTTTTACTTTTCCTGGAAGTTCTCTATCATGACATTTGTATGTGAAAGTTATGCAGTCAGTAAGCCACTTGTAAAGCATGACCTTGGATATGGAGGCACCTTTCTTTTTATCCAAAAAGGATACAAACAGCTGGTCTGATTTCCTGAACTCCTTTGTTCTGTCAAGACAGAAATGTAGCTGTGTTAGTCTAGTTTGTGTAATCCGTATTCTGACTTATTGCCATAGTTAGGGAAATAGAGAAAAAGACAGGCAAGTCAATGGACTGATTTAGATTAGCTTCTGAATATACTTTTGGAAGAAATGAAGGGTTGATTCACAGGGAAACTCTATCCTTGTGAAAAGTCATGTAAGGGGGGCTTACTGATAATGCCTGAATCTCTGACACCCATCTAGCAGATGTGATGGCTACCAAAAGGGTTGTCTTCCACGTTAAAAACTTTAGGTCAAAAGACGATGCAGGTTCAAAGGGAGGAAGGATCAAGGCAGATAAAACAAAGCTTAGGTCCCATGGCACTGGTTCAAAGGGAGGAAGGATCAAGGCAGATAAAGTTTAGGTCCCATGGCACTGATGGTTCTTTTACCGGAGGCCTCAGTAAGAATGTACCTTTCAAGATAGCTTTACAAAGTTTGCGGGACATGATTTTTTTGTCCCATTTCTCCGATATAAAATTATTTGATATAGCAGCTAATTGGACTGTGATAGAAGCCGCAGCTGCACCTTTATTAAAAAGCTTATCAAGAAAATCTAATACGATTATTATGGATGCAGTAAAAGGGTCAATGTGGTTGTTGAAAGCCCAATGTGAAAATTTTTTCCATTTGCTAGAATACAATTTTCTGGCTGAGGTCTTATGAGATGAAATCAAAATATGTTTTACTGCTGGAGAAATATCTGGAAGCCTGGCTATGTGTGGAGTTGGAGCAGCCAAGCTGTAAATTTGTGGGTTTGAATTAATGGATGAAGCATCCCTGATGGATGAGTCAGGAGGTCTGGAACTGGGTCCAGAATTCACGGCTTCTCTTGGAGATGGGGCCATAGAAAGGGGAACCAAATCTGACGAGGCCAGTATGGAGCGATGAGCATCAAGCTGCTTTTCAATGTGCTGGCTTTCTGAAGGAATTGGGGATTCAAAAGGAATGGGAGAAAGGCATAGAGGAGACCAGGGGGCCAATCGTGTACAAGTGCATCCCTTAGTGACTCCCCTGAGGTGGGATCAGGGCAAAGCAACTTCTGCATTTGGCATTCATGGACATGGCAAAGAGATTGCAGCAAAGCTGGCCCCACTTGCATAAAATCTCTTCTGCAACTTCCTGTTTTAGGGACCACTCATAAGGCATCGGAATAGCTCTGCTGAGTTTGTCCACTATCACGCTGGACTTCCCTGGGATGTGTGTTGCTATCAGAAAACGTTGGGAAGAAACTGCCCATTGCCATACTCTCTGGGCCTCATGACATGGGGAGTAGGATTGGGTTCCTACTTATTTGTTTACATACCACACCACCAACATGTTTTCTGTCTGAATTGCAATTGTTCCTAGTGGAAGGGAGTTCTGGAATGCTTGCAACGCCAACAGCATGGCTCTCATCTCTATGACATTGATATGCAAGTGGTACTTGTTTTCCTGCCAAACACCTTGGACAGTCTTCCCCAGATAATGCCCTCCCACCCTATCTGGGAAGCGCCCGTGGTCACTGTGGCTACTGGTTGCAGAAAAACAAATGGTCAACCTAAGGTCGCTTGAGTGGAGTGAAGCCACCAGCGCAGGTCTTTCTTGCAGGATTCTGTTATGATAATTTTGAGAGACATAGGCAGCTCCTGCATGGACCACTGGGTGAATAATAGCCACTGAAGTATCCTCTTGTGCAGGCAAGCTAAAGGTATCAAGGTTATTGCTGCCGCCATGGTATCCAAAATGCATAAAACAACCTTAGCTTGTACTCTCTTCTTGGTTAAGAGGTTTTTGACTTTATGACGTAAGATTTGAATTCTCTCTGGGGGGTGGTGGGGGGGGGGGGTTGGCCAACATTTGTCCTGTATCTAAGTATGCCTCTATAAATACGATATGCTGTAATGGCAAGGCAGAGTTTTTGAAATTTATAGTGATGCCTAGCTGAGAGCAAAGATGAATGGTGGTGTCTCTCGCTCTTGTTAGTAGATGCTTGGTGGCGGTGGTTAAGAGCCAGTCAGCTAAGGACAGAAACAGTCGGAATCCTAGGCATCTCAATTGAGCCATAACTACTGCCATAAACTTGGTGAACACACTGGGGGATGTAGTAAGACCAAAGGACACAGCTTGAAACTTGTAGTGACTGGCTCCCAGCCGAAAGTGCAGATATCCCCTGGATTACCTGTCCATCTTTATGTGGTAGTACACATGCTGGAGATCTATCAAGCACATCCAATCATCGTTCCCCAGAAAGGGGAGTATTGACTGCACTGTCACCATCCAGAACTTTGACTTCTTGACGGACTTGTTTAGTCTGTTGAGATTCAGAATAGGCCTCCAGTCCCATGTCTCTTTTGGAACTAAAAAGAACTTTGAGTAAGTCCCGGATCCACTTTGGTCTGCGGGAACATCTTGGATGACTCCTTTTTCTGGCAACTTTTGTATTTCTAGAATTGCATGATCCCTTTGACTGGGTGGAACTTCTGGGATTGATTTTTTTTGTAATGGGGAGAGGAAAAGGGGATGTAGTAGCCTCTGGATATGATAGTTTGTACCCATTTGTCTTTTATTTCTAGCCAGGCATTTGGGTACAATTACAAGTGATCCCCGACTGCTTCCAGGGATGGACAGATATGCCTCCTCTCAGGAACGCTGAAAGGGTTTACCAAAAAATGAATCCCTGTCACTCTGGTTTTTCAGACCCTCTTTGCCACGTGGTTGGCGTCTTCCATTGTTGTTTCCCCCTCTGCCCCTAGGGGAAGAATCACCACGTATGTCTGGGAAAGCTCTTTGGGACTTATGAAACCACATTTTTCCCTTCTGACCTTTGGGATAAGGTCTGGTAGGGAGGGAGGGAGAAACTGACTCCAATGGCAGAAAGTCTTTCCATCCTGTTTGCACCTGGTTAGGGTCTCTCCAACTTTTGGCCCAAACAAAGATGAGCCGTCAAACGGGGAGTTAATACAGGAAGACTTGAAGGGTTCTGAGAAATCCAATAAGCACATCCAGGAAAGCCTCCTTAAGGAAATTCCTGTACCTGCTGCCCTACTCATTCCATCGGCTGCACAGGAAATAAGCCACATGGAGGAGTTCACCACAGAATTTAAGGTGGAGAGCTAGGAGGTAACAATGTCTGAGACCCCCGCAGCTACAGAACCTTGGAGGGCATCTCCTAGCTCCTTTAGGAGGTCCCGCAGAAGCCTAGTGAAATGAGTTAGGTAGTTCAGCGACTGAAGGGCAAAGGACTCTGAAGAAAACATATGCTTTCATATCTGTTCATCATTCAAGACTATTCAGTGGATGGACAGATGAGGATGTCTCAGACAATTCCTTCTTGCTGGCCGCCGTAACCACCATCATAGCATTTACTGGGACACCTTTACTGAAAAACTCCCTATCTGAAGGTGCAGTAATGTATCTATTTGGCCTCCTAGGAACAGACTCCACTGAGTCCATAGAGCCTCCACACCTTCCAAATGACTATGTTCATCAGTTGGTCGAAAGACGGAGACACCCAAAAGGTGGAAGGGAGAGACCCGAAAGCCTCCAGGTATACAGACTCATCCTCAGAAGGGTTGATGGGCTTCCAGCCACCTCTCTGCTTAAGATCTCTAGGATGTCTGCAAGAGAGACATCCTCACAGGGTGACTGTGGGGACTCTTCTGATTGATTGAGGTCCGTGTCTTAAGTGATGGGCACCTCAGGGAAGTCTAAACGCTTACTCTTGCATAATCTCGTCCCAGGGACCTCCTCAGAGGAGTACTCAGGAGAGGTTTCAGAAGAGACCACTTCACCCAGTGGGGTGTCCTGGGGCTTTGGGTCTCCACGCCTGGGTGGACGCGATAACAAAGAGACCCCCTGAACCACGGCTGTGGGTTCCAAGGGCAATGTAGGCGCTGAGCTCACCTGCTCTGAAGCTCCAAAAGGTAGATTCGGGGCAGACAACTGTCCAACTCGACTCTCCTCCCTGGACCCAATGGGGGAGCATGGGCTCCTAGACCCCTCGAAATCTGATGGAACCGAGGTCAGAACGGTAGTCAGGCACGAAGATCTCGAATCAAGTCCCGGTACCAATGATTCCGCTACAATCGGATACAGGCACTCCAAGCTCTGAAGCCCCAGAATGGGTCGGAGGAGGAATCGACGAAGGGGAAGAGATGATGGTCGGCCCTGAATCCCTCTGGTTTGAAGTCGACAGTATCTTTGGCCAGCGCCGGCATCCGTCTTGACCAACCGCTCCACATTATCATCTGACAGGCTCCTGGGGGATTGAGAGGACAGAGTCGAAGATCTCACAGGCTGTAATAAAGGAGTTTACAGAACTGGGGAGACCGGGTCAAGGACTGGCTCCGAAAACGGAACTCTGTCAACCCCGAAACAACAATGAGAGCTGAAGAAGGAGATTTCTCAGGCCCGAAAGCCTTCAGGTCCAAAGATGAGTCTTTACCAAGCTTTTTAATCGGCTCCGATAGTGGAGCAGTAGAAGACAATCTCTTAGTCAATTTTTCAGACCTGGAAGATGGGGATTGTTGAGTCGTTTTTGAAGAACTCTGATTCCCTTCTAGAGCCGCTAAAAGAGGTGTTTTTAGCAAGCCTTCTCAATATCAATTTGTTCCTTCTCTCCATTAGTACCCTGGAACTAAAGGCATGGGCAGAAGGAACACGATTCTTGAAGGTGGCCAGCACCCAAACAATACAGACAGCTGGGTATGTCCATCAGTCAGTGGCATTTTTTGATTACATTTAGCACATTTTTTAATACCCAAGGCTTTGATTCCTTAGTATCCTTTGACAGCTTACTAGCGAAACACACAACCAGACAACTAGAAGAAACCAACAAAACTCATAGATATATATATATATATACAGATAATATGCAAAGGTTAACTAACAAACTCTATAAAATTAGACTACAAAAACAGGAGTAGTAGTCTCTAAAACAACTAACTCCTACAAGCAATAGGGAGAAGAAAAGGGAGGGAAAGCCCTCTAAGTTAAATGGGCGGAAGGGACCCCTCTAACCTAAAAGGACAAGAAAGGGAAAGGAAAATATTAATCCAAAACTCGTTTGGAGGCCAGGAAAAGGATAAAGACAAACAGGCCTAGCGTATGAATGACAGCCACTAGAACCAACAGCAACGAACACTCAAAGTGCTAAATTTAGTCTAAAATATAAAAATTCACACAATACAGAACTTTTTTTTTTTTTGGTAATCTCAAAATAAATGAAGAAGAAAAATTCAACTTGGTCTAGAGCCTGCATGGAAGCACCCGATCTTGTTTAGCGGCAAACAAGATCTGGGTATACTACCCTGTGCATGATGGGATAGGGTGCAGCCATGAGCCAGTGGAAGCGCTCAAGCTTTTGTATAGGCTGAGTCAGAACAGATTCTCTGTTCCGAAACCAACCAGCAATGAATGAAGGCAAGATAGGACAACATAACATCTTTGGTTCTTTCAACTGTTTGCTACACTATTTATCAGTGAAACATCTGTTTCGTCATTGTATATAACAATTACATTTCTGTTTGACATTAATAGTGTATTTCGCAGCTTAGACAGTCTAGATTTTGTCAATTAGCGGACCGGAGTTCTGCTGTGGCGACCCCTAACCGGGAAAAGCCGAAAGACACACACACACACTTATGTATTTGCATACTGTTCTTTACTTCTTTAATAAGTAATTATTCTAAGCTTACATGTTCATTTAATTAAATTAGATTTCCCAGGTTCATATTTTGTAATTCGCTTAAAATACATATTATAAGGTCAACAGTTGCCTTTTGAATAAATCTTATAAGGAAAACTGTTTACATTATCTCACTTGTGGTGTTGCTGTACATTTTGATTTCAGTTAGGTTCTTGATTAAACTGCTGAGGGTTGTTGCAGGACAAAGATTGCAGCATGTTTTATCTGACACAGCGTTTCACTTTATACAGTAGGGTGACCTTAAAAAACACTGATGCAACATCCCTGGTCTGTTACTAATAAGGTCCAGAAGGGTTGTCCTTATAATATCCATTCCATTTAATACTGTGCCTTGTAGTAATAAAAAAAAAATACTTAATTTATTTAGTACTATTAGAGTCATACAGTTTCACTAAAACAATAACACTTTTCACATGTACCAGAAAATCACAGCAATGTTGAATATGAAGTTATAAGTAATCTACTAAACATTTTCAGTTGTACGTGTTACTCTTTAGATAGAGAGTAAAAATATTGGGCTATAATAAATTACATGTTAATCATTCATTTGTACAGCTGTTAAATATTAATGTCTCATACTTTTAACAGTCCAGGTTTTCTCAGCATTTCCAGATTTTTGTCTCATATTTTGATATGTTCATAAAATTTGGTTTATTAACAAATCTCTGACAGAGTAATGGGGATTTAAGTCAAAGAATAAAAAAAAGAAGTTATGTACTCACCATAACGTTCCATGTGAGTTGCTTATCTCGCCTTCATTCTCACTAATAGGTCCAGAGCCGATCCTCGCTTCAGCTCGGCCAGATGCTAAAGCTCGAGGTCTTCAAACAGCTCGTGGCCTACTCCCTATCCCATGATGCAATAGTGCTTCCCTCAGATCTTGTTTGCCCAATCATATGGACAACTAAAGAATATAGGCACTGAAAAAAGAATACCATACATAAGGACAAAGCATCACTAAGACTTGTTTAAACTTCCCGGCCTTCAAGACTTTAAACGTAAGGGGTTGGTGGGTGGGACTTAAGAACTAAGGCATGATGAACAACTCACAAGGAACATTACGGTGAGTACATAACTTCTTTATGCAAAGTTGTTCTATCTCGCCTTCATTCTCAATGATGGGTCAGCGTCCCAAGCACCATCTCCTTGGGTGGCTCAGAAGTATAGTCCTCAGAACCATAGAACCAAAGGAGGCCCTGTCCCTGGAAGTCTTATCCAATTTGTAATGAGTGATAAAAATATGAGGAGAGGACCATGCGGCTGCTGCACAAACGGCATCTATAGACAGCCATGCCAAAAAGGCTGCAGATGTGGAAATTACCCTGGTTGAGTGAGCCTTGACTTTATGATTTAATGTCATCTGCATGGAGTTGTCCGTGAAAGAAATACAATCTGACAACCATTTCGACAAAGTGGTTTTTACCACCAGAGTTCCCTTCTTTGAATCTGAAAAGGAGACAAAAAGTTGACCCTTCTCTGGCTGCACCTGTCGCCCTTGGGATTCCAGATACTGGCTAAGCTCTTGCCACCATTATAGTGCCTTCTTTAGGAAAGGTTCAAATGACAAATTCACCATCGTAACAGGTACAAGCAAGCAAAGGGATAATGCTACCCAATGCTAGAAGTTTAAACCTCAAAATGCACTCACTTGAGGCACTCCTTAAAATGGAGAACATCGACATCTGTGCAGTGACAGAGACCTGGTTCAACGCTCCAGAGAGCACCCCTACATTACCAGGCTATAATTCATACCACACCTTTCGGCCACCTAACCCGGACCGAAGCACTAAAGGTGGAGGCGTGTCCATATTCATTAAGGATATCCACACCTCCAGGCTAGTTGCACAGCATAATGCAACCGAGATTATCCAAGTACAATTAACTCTGGGCAAGACCGCAATCCAAATTGTAGCTTGCTACAGACCTCCTCCATGCCCCAGGATTCCCACTCCTCATTCCTTGATACACTGGAATATATTAGGGTACAAGTTAACACCCTAATAATGGGCGATTTCAACTACCCCACCATTAACTGGGAAAACTACTCATGTACCAACTCTTTTGCTCAACATTTTCTGGAATTCATAAATTCCAATGCCTTGGATCAACTTATTCACACCCCCCACCAGGGGCAGCTATGTGCACTGCAATGGTTATCCCACTCCACAAAGGGGGAGCCAAGACGGATCCCAGGAACTACCACCCCATTAGCCTGACGAGTCATGGAACTCAAACAAAGACACTGGTAATCTCCAAACTCTGGACCCCACCCAGTTTGGGTTTGTAAAAGGCAGATCATGTCTCCTAAACCTGAAAGACTTCTTTGAAGCAGTTACCAAAGCCACAGAGGAGGGTAAGGTGGTTCACCCAGCCTATCTAGATCTTGCCAAGGCTTTCGATACCATCCCCACTCTGGAATTATAGATAAACTCACTAAACTAGGTATAAATCCCTATGTCACAAGATGGGTTGCCAACTGGCTCACGGACAGGACCCACACTGTGAAAGTAGCAGACTCCAAATCCGACTTCAGACCAGTGATAAGAGGAGTACCACAGGGTTCAGTCCTGGGTCCACTCCTGTTTGGTATATACTTCTCTGAAGTACAGGCTAACACAGAAGGTCTTTGGCTAACAAAGTTTGCAGATGACTGCAAACGGAGAGCCATAATCGAAACTCCTAACGATGTGGACATCCTACAAAAGGGCCTCACTGAGACAGATGCCTGGTGTCAAAGCCTGGGGTAAAGTTCAATGCCAAAAAGTACATTGTCATACCCTTTGGCAAAAACTCTGTACGCATGAACTACCACATAGGCAGTAGTCTAACACCAGAGCTGTTGGAGATGGCTCCACTTAAAGAAATCCCAATCCTTCCGAACTACACACTGTAGCGACCTAAACCTTGTCACCACAATAAACAGAACATGCTAGAGGGATAGATTCCTGTCCAGAGACTTCCCATACTCTGGAACAGACTACCTATCCATGTCAAACAGAGCTCCTCATTAGCACTCTAAGAAAAATCTTGATGACTGGATGGGAAATAGGAAATTCACCCCGGGGATCACTTCTGAGGCTCTGCTCGACAGGGGCACAGGAAAATAATTTTCTTGGGTGGCGAAAGCCAGGGTACCTTTCTGGCTAGGCTTATATAGGCCCTAGGGCCAATAGCCTAGTACCTACCTATGAACCTATGAATCAGTAGGATTAAGGGGATTCCAGCCACCCTTCTGTTTTAGGATTTCTAAGATATCACCAAATGAGATATCTTCAGAGGGGGACTGTGGGGACCCTTCTGACTCATCTAAGTCAGTATCTGACATGATGGATTCCTGTGGGGAATCCAGATGCTTCCTTTTGCAAATTCTCTTCCTGGGAACCTCCCCAGATGAAGCTTCTGGGGAGGTCAAGGAAGAAGAGGGCTGACCTGATGAGAGGACATAAGACTCTGTGTCTCTATACTTTTGAGGGATCAGTGAAGCAGAGACAGACAGGAACTTTAGGGGAGGAGAATACTGGTACTGATTACGTGGATGCCCGAGGGGACAACACTCTGCTCATAGCATCAAAAGCCCCATGGTTCCGATCCGAAGAGATGCCTGGATCCATAGAAACAGGCAGTCTCTGCGGCGCCGAAGCCATGGGCTCCAAGCCCAAGGTAGGTGCCGAGCTCACCCGGGAGCCCATGACTTCGGCGCCGAGCTCACACGAGCCAAGGCCCCGAGAGGCAGAGTCAGCACTGAAAGATCGGTATGACTATCCTTTCCAGACCTGACCACTGAGTATCAGCTACTAGACTCTAAGGTAGGTACCGAAGAGGTCAGAGTAGTCCCATCTGAAAGCACAAAGGGTGTCAGCTCCAGTGGTTCCACAATCATCGGTTCCGAAACTTCGGGTCAAATTGGAGGAACTGAAGAAACGGGTTGGGTCTGAGTTGATTCCAAAGCTCTAAGGGTCAAACCCGATAGAATTTTTGCTAGCGCCTATGACTGCAAAAGTCTCTGCACCACTCGATCCACATCCTTATCCGATAGTCTTGAAGACTGGGAAGCAATAGATGAGGTCTCTGACTGCAAAAGCAGAGATTTTATAGTGGGAGATACTGGCTTCAATGCTGGGGACTGGCTCCTACTGACAATTACCTCCGGCTCCGTAAATTTAGGAGCCGAGGTGGCAGTCTTGTTATATTTAGAAATCGATGAGCCCTTTTTTGGCTCTGATGACGAGCTGGTAGATAAGGATTTAGAAGACTTAGTGGATCTGTCCTTTTCTAAGGCTTCTTGAAAGGAAGATTTCAAAAGACCTCTTGCCATTAGTTTACTCTTGCATTCATGAAGAAAGCGAGAGCTAAAAGAGTGACAGATGGCACAATCTTCTGAAGGTGAAGCTCACCTGAACAATAAACACAGTTTGTGTGCCCATCTGTGACCAACATCTTCTGTTCAAATTTCGGACATTTCTTGAAACCAGATTTAGCCTTTTCAGACATGTTAAATCACTCTTATCAACACAGTAAAATACCCAAAGAAGCAAACTCTACAATCAAATATAAATGTATAACACACACAGCACATAGTGTATGATAACAACAGTAATATACATAAAAAATAGCCCCAATAAAAAGAGGGTCTAAGACTAAACTACAATAACTAGGAAACCCACCAAGCTATTAAATAACAACAATTATACAACCCTAATAAAACCACTGGGCTGAATAAAATACAATTTCAACAGTAGAAATAGAAGTATTAATGCCCTAATAAAAAAGCAGGCTACTGGTTAAAGCAGAAAAGATAGGGAGCAAAGTTATTTTAATTAACTAGTCTCAATATTTATAAATAAAGCTAGAAATAAATGGCCCCAAGAAAAAAAGATAAAAAGCACACTTAACTAATTATAACTATCAAAAGAGACAAAGTGTCTCAAGGACCCAAGTCTAAGCTAATAACCAATAACTATGAAAAAAATTTTTTATATAGAAAAATATCAAAATGTTTTCCAATACTGGCCAGAGCTGTTTGACTAACACCTGATCTGTTGCAGCAGCAAACGAGACTGGAGGGAAGCACTACTGCATCATAGGACGGGGAGTAGGCCACAAGCTGTTTGAAGAACTCGAGCTTTAGCATCTGACCAAGTTGGAGCCGATGGCTCCGGACCCATCAGTGAGAATGAAGGCGAGACAGAACAACTTCACATCAAACATTTGCATGTCAGACTTCACACACTTCAGAAAATTCATGCCAATGCAAAATCTGCTACACTGCCAAGTTTCTAAATTCCCAAGAGCAGCAAGGAACACAACCATTCTCACTCCCAAAGGTCAATAGGCATATGCCTCCAAACATTGTAGAAAACTATGCAATTCATTTTCGTATTGCACTATGTCAAGAAATAGACAGCAGAAGGCAAACGGTGTATAATTTCCCAAATGTTTGTGTTATTTCTTGTCTATAGTATTGTTTTATAACTGTGTTCATCTTTGTAATTTTATATTCCTAAGGAACTCCCATCTCCGTAAAAGGCAGTCTACAGACTGGTGTCAATAAGAAATGGGTGGGGACCTCACAATGAGGCCATCAGATTACAGTAGAAAGCAAGTTTTTTTTAAGATTATAAGTTCATAGATTTCAGAGCGTTTACTGCCCAGTTCAATCATTTCCAGAAATTGTAATTAGATATTTAATGGGCAATACTCAATGCTGATAATATTGTGTCACTAACAAATTTAGCCTTCTTTGTTTCCACACGTTCACTCCAACCACGTATCTGTTGCACTGGTGTTCCTTTCATCCTTACAACCAACCCTACAGTGAACTTACAGTTACATGCACTCTGAAAAGACTAACTCATCAAACATTGAGCTTAGAAGGCTTACTCTTGGAAGTGACACAGATTGCTTGTCATGGTATGTAAAGTTTCCCCAAAGGAGTAATCCTCTGGTGGAGAAGCTGAAGGAATAGATTCCTCAGCATCCGAATACTCATAAGGGGGGAAAGAATATCCCTGATCTGATGAGGAATCTGAGGAGAGGGAGGCCTGGTCAGAAATATCATAGCCTACATCTTGTCTAGGTCTTTTATCAGGTGGGGGATGGGAACCCCTGATCAGAGTGATTAAGTCTTCAGCCATTTTGAGCATTTGTTTCTTGGGCATAGAGGCCTGAGCTGGAGAGAGCTGAACTTGCTTCTTTAATTTTAAAGGAGTTTTAGCCTTTGAATGGGATCTAACAGTGATAGTAGCAGGCCTAAATACCCCCTCTGAAACTGAAGGCTGATCAGTTAGGCCAGATCCTTCTGAAGGGATGCTGTCGGAGGGGCCTAAAGCTGGAGTATCCGTAGGCCCAGCCGTGTCCACGTGGGACTCAGAGGAAGCCTGTGGCTCCATAATTGCAGTCGTCAGAGGCTGCGAGGGCGGCTCGCTGAAAACTGGAGAACCGGTGGCTGGCCTAACAGAGGCCTCGTTGTCCGGTTTGGATCTCGGATGCCGCTCTTTGTCTTTGCGTTTTTTAAGCAAAGCGGTCGTCGGTTGCTCCAATGGCATGGTGTAATTAAATCGCCTACCAAAATAAAGTTGGGCACAATCAAACAGACGCTTAATAGTATGCTTGTTAAACCTAGCACAAAACTGACAACCAGTGATGTCGTGGTCAGGGCTTAGGCAAGGAATGCAATAAGAATGAAAATCCTTATGGGTATTTGCTTCCCACAAGAAATACAATTATTAACTTTTACTGACATCGGTCTGTGGCAAGAAAAAGTTTCCCCAACGGGGTACTTAGCTTTATAGAAGACTTCGGTTCTGAAACTTGAATTGAAAATCTCAGGATTCGGCCGACCGGCACTTGTGAACAACTTCTGCTTCGGGCACTGCGCGGCAAGAAAGACTGAAGGAAAATGGTGTCGGCTGCATCTTATATATCCCTGGTGCTCTGACGTCAGGGAGGAGGCGATGGCAACCAACGCCGGACCAAGTCTTTGGTATACTGGCCGACTGCGGGACCGCCTGACGGCAGGATAACCCAAGTGTAATGACTGCAGCAGTGTAACACAATGAACATCATAAGTTTACTCCTCAAGATGAAATAAAAAAGTCCTCATAAAAGAAAGAAAAAACATCATATAATGGTTTTTGGAATTATATACCTTTTTCTCATTATCTTTTCATTCTTACACAACAACGTCTCTCAACCATCCAGCACAAAAAGTCTGATTAAGTAAAAAAAAAAAAAACACATTTATAAATAAAAAATTAATCACTTTTTTTTATAACAGAGTTTACTATCAGCCTCTTAATACTAGCTATCGTTTGTCGTATAACTAGAACCTCTTGCAAATTAAGTATTGACTTGCTGTAAGACTGTACACATCGTACTTACTACATAAAGAATGAAAATGTGAAAGTCAACTAAGAACCATTTTACTATATTTATAAACAACAGAGATTTTATCCCACTAAGACCTAGCGATTAGATAAATGGATCGGTCATTTGATGTTTTTAAATTACGTTGTATGAATGTGAAAAAGCAGACTGTAGTTTTTCCTTTTCTTTGGTCACACCCTTTATTGTTCGCAACCAAGGAAACGCTCGCACAACTATAAGATTACTAAACTTCCCACTGAAGGTAGGAAGATGAAAAAATAATCAAAACAGCTCGAGCTGTTAAACCAGTTTGAAATAAGCTCATGCCATAGTTTAGTAAACCGCCAAACCAACGATGCAAACATCCCACAGTCCACAATGACTTTCCAACCTCCAAGTGGATTCTGAACTAATCAGAATACAAACCCCCCATCCCATTTCAGTTCAACAACAAAGGGTCCTGCAGAGCACAAAAAGCTAACTCCTCTCCTGTTAGTCAATCCCAAGCATGGACAAAATAAAACTTAAATCAGCTCAGAACTGCACCTGGCAACAAACATCTCTCAGACAGATCAAGAGGCCCAAACCATCCACACAATCAATTAACCTATTAATTCATAGCCGAACACCCGCACAAATAAATAACGAGTAAAGCTGTAACAGCCATCCACAGCCAAACCTATCTCCCATTCAAACAAAATAAATATACTTATCCACCATTTAAACAGTTAAATATTCATAATATAAATACCCACCTTATCCATTAATATCTTCTAGAGAACCCGGACATCAGTACTTCCTCAATAAGCAACTTTACAACTGTCTAATCACCAATCTGAGCTTTCATTACACAAGTATCGCATTTCCAAGCTGCCTCAACCATTATAATAGCCTCGTACCTACAATACTACAAAGCAAATGAATTATAACCATTAAAGGGTGCTGTGCTATGTTTTAAAGATTTGTTTTGTGGCAACATAGAAGACAACAGCACCATATAAGTTGTCTCTATGCAAAGTGAAATCAAATCATTTAACACAACTATATTTTGTGAAGTCACTGTGTTAAAATAAAAACAACCAGCTTTATATGGTCCTTACCACCAGCAAAAGATTTATGCATTATATTTTTATGACTATAATTCAGATCTCCATTGGAGGGAAAAAAAACATTATTTACTGAACCAGCTGACAATGTATCTTAATATACATAGTATACTATGAATAACTTAGAGTGCTGATGGCTGTCATTTTAATACTGTAACTTTTAAGAAAATTATATAAAATTAAGATTATATAGTTACCTCAAAATTGCAGTGATATAGTTCTCTTTGGAAGATTTAGTATATCGTGTTGATGTGATGTAATGAGTGGAAGGAACATAAAAAAGCTATTTAAACATAATATGAATACTACTTGTAGGTTTATAATGATAATTTAGATTGTTAAACAGTCACTTTTTAATTTCTTCTTCTTTCCCTGTGCTTTCCAGCCATTTCTCTCAGCCAATCTTTTCAAAGAACTCTTTCTCCAATGCATTTCTTCACATTGCTCTATTACTTTTTTTTTTTTTTTTTTTTTTTTAACTTTTAAGAAAAAGTGCACCGCCTATATCTTCAAGTTCTTGTTTCATCATGAAGACATATTTTTAGCCTAGCTGGAAAGAGAAAGTGGACTTTAATTTGCTTTTTCTTTAGTTCCGTAATAATGGGCAACAATTCTTTTCTTTTAGAAATAACTGTAATTGACTAGTCATTATCAAACCTAATTATTTTCCCATCTAGTTTGATAGGAGATTTTGTCCATGCTGGTTTTAGAATCAGTTCTTTGTTGAGTGATGAAAAAATCAGACAAAAACAGATCTCAATATGGAATTTTTATCAGGAATCGTCATTGTGAGAGATCTAGGAGCTCTCTCAATATCATAAGACATTGCTTCATTCAACTCAAGTACGTCAGTGAGCCAGGAGTTTAAAAAAGTTTAACATGTTGTTACATTCAATTTCTCTGGGAGTCCAAAGATCCAGATATTACCTCTTCGAGATTTTTTTCTCCAGATTATTTATGTCTTTCCAGTTTGATGACCGGGGAGCTCCACTGGGCTCAGGGAGCAGGTTTTCAGTGGAGGCCCGGGGAGAAAAGCTCCACAATACATAGTAAAGTTAAAGATACAACAAAGTATAGTAAAAAAAGAGTTACAAAATACAATTACCTTTCAAGTTAGAGACATAAATTGTATATTGGTTACATTTCAAGTTAGAGACAAATTGTACATTGGTTACATGGCATCTAAATCTAAAGGATGTCAGTAATGAGTTCATTATAAGAGAAGAGAGAAAAGGAGAAATAAACTATTTACAATATATACATTGATAGTAATATCGCTAGATTAGCATACATTCAGAGTGAGCCAAGGTGTTTAGAAATTCAAGATGGACTCCAGTAAGTTTCCAAGATGGTGGTTGTTTGAGTAGTTCCCTCTCCGCAAAGCTCTGTTACAATTATAAACCTACATTTACCAGCAAACCGGAGTACAAAAACCTCCTTTAGAAGAGCGGAGACTTCTTAGATCCAGGATTTATATTACTAATCGCTAAAACTCACAAAAAAGCATTTTTCACATTTAAATTATTATCCAACGGCTATCAGAAAGAATCACCATGTGGAGATTAGAGGCCTGGAAACTTCAGCAACAGACTTTTCAGGATAACCTTAAATAAGTCCGTACTTTCTAAGATGCCTAAAGAAATTGAAGTCAAGGACACTACTACATCTAAAACAAAACCGTCAGCTATATCATCCCCTGAAAAAGAAGTTCTACCCAGGAGGCAGAAAACTGCTAAGCAACAGCAAGCCAAAGATAATCCTAAGCAAAAGGCAGAGTGTACGATAATCATGGAAGGCCTAAAAAGTGCCCTTTTGCCATTACAAATGGCTGTCAATGGATTTTCAGACAAGCTAAATGACTTCGGAATTACAATAAACAATATTGCTGAAAGAATGAACCTTGGGGAGGATAGATCCAAATCGAATGAAATGGAAATTGCCAATCTAAAATCTGAGCTAAATGCTAAAGACAAAGTGCTATCCGACATGAAACTAAAAATTCTTGACTTAGAAGCAAAAAGCAGACGGAACAATTTAATCATCAGAGGTATGCCAGAAAAGTTTGAACAAAACCAGCTGCTTCCAATGCCTAAGCAAATTTTCAATACACTGCTTCAACCTACTGGCTATTTGTCTGAATGCACCACTGAGCGAGCACGTCGGGCACTGTACAAAAGCCAAAGCTCTACATCTCCCAGATCTATCTAAGTAAAATTACTAAACCATCAAGATGTGCAAGCTATCATTTTTGCCTATAAAAAACAAAACACTTCATGTGGAACACTTACAGAATCACCATTTCTAAAGATTTTCCCCAAGAAATTAAGGAAAAGCGCTGCATGCTGTCATCATTCTGTTCGGATCTCATCAAGCGAAACATCAAATTTCAAATGCGCTTCCCTCACAACTTGCCATTCTACCATAATGAAATTAAATTTTCCATGTTCACACCTAAAGAAGCTTACCCTGTTTTTCTTAAATGTTTTGCCAGGTTCCGGAGGCATGTAGTTGAGTTATCGCATGATTTTTCAATGACTGATGTCAATTTTGAGCTCTCCGGTTCCAAATGGCTGTGCTGAAACTAAAGTTGTTCATTCTTTGTTCGAGTAATTATCTTACTAAGTTAATATAAAAAGTACACTGCAATTCAGGTTTTCAGGAACAAAGCCACAAAGTTACGGTACACAGTGGGATCTTTCTGAGGTTACATCAACCAGATTAATTTCCTTCCGTTGTACCACTTAAGGAAGTATTCAAGATAACTTCCTTTTGGTTTAAATAGCCTATTTGTTCCGAGGGTGATACTGTAGTGGATCATCTTGCAGAAGAGGCTGAATCACTGTCTCACCCCTTAAAATTTGTGAAGCTCCTGCATGTAACACTCAAGAGCTTACACAGGTATACTAGCTTGGTTAATTTTCAGCTTGGTCTACGATAATCCGGGATTTCATTAAGTTAGTGTCTGCAGTCTATGGACCGAGTACTGGCTATAGTGACAGTTCATGTAACCGAGTTAGTAGTTTACTATATATGCCTATCTAGCATGCAATAGGAGACCAAAGTGGAACCCAGCTGTACTTCCCAATGTCTCATCAGCTGAGGTAATGGAACGAAGGCTTTAAGAAATCTGCGCATAATTTCAATCGAGTGTGCTAATTCCCCTGTCTTAACATACATTTGACATGAATCCTAAAAAAAAAGAAAAAAATTGTATTGCTTAAGTAATTAACACTAGTAAAGCGCTCACATAAAGTACAGTTGTGTACACTTACCATAAATGTAGATGTTCGAGTGTCTTCACTGTTGCAGTCATGACTGTAGGGTTCTCCCCTGCCGGCAGGCAGTCATCGGTCGGCCAGAATCTGGGTCCGGCGTCGGCTGTTCAGCCATGCTCCCTGATGTCAGAGCACCAGGAGTACAAAGCTGACAGTCGACGCCATGTTCTCCAGTTTTTCTTGCCCCAGATGTCAGGTGCTCCAAAATGAGAAAATCCCATACCCTTTGCAAATACACCTCAAAGGAAGGGTGAAGAAGGGACCCACACAAAAGAAAAAATAAGAGGGGACAGGAGGGAGGGAAACCCAGACTGCAACAGTGAAGTCACTCGAACATCTACATTTATGGTAAGTGTACACAACTGTACTATGTTCGTGTTTCACTGTTGCAGTCATGACTGTAGGGTTGAATCCCAAAGCAGAATATATAAGGGAGGTGGTCATAAAGAAGAGGGGGTGGCTAAAAGACCCTGCAAGACAGCAGAAGCAAAGCCTGCCCTAGACTTAGAGTAAAGAGGTAGATTGTAGTGCTTGGAAAAAGTATGCGCTGAACTCCAAGTTGCAGATTCCAAAATGTCTTTGGTAGGAACTCCCCTGAGGAAGGCAGCTGAAGTGGCAGCAGCTCTGGTAGAGTGAGTCCTTATACTCCCTGGGATTTGCTTTCCATGGTGTGAATAGCAAAATCTGATTCCATGAGCAATCCATTTGGAAATGGTCTGTTTTGAAACAGCTTTACCATGGGAACTTGAAGCATAAGAAACAAACAATTGCTCTGATTTCTTGATGTCCTTGGTTCTGTCCATTCATAGATTCATAGACTGGTACTAGGTTAATTGCCCTTGTGGGCCATTTTAAGCCTAGCCAATTACCCCATGTGAGAATCAAACCCCATACCTTGTGTCTGCAAGGCAAACACCTTAACCATTCTGCCATCCTCCCACTCCTGGTAAAAACATAGCTGTCTGTGTACATCCAAGGAATGCAAGATCCTTTCCCCCTTATTTTGAGGAGTGGGGAA
The DNA here is from genome assembly GCF_019279795.1 of Protopterus annectens. Lineage (NCBI taxonomy): Eukaryota > Metazoa > Chordata > Ceratodontiformes > Protopteridae > Protopterus > Protopterus annectens. Next base: position 1,956,698,425 of record NC_056739.1, read on the forward strand.
AAAAGTTGGCAAGTGAATAGTTTGATTTAAAGCCACTTTGGAAATCACCTTAGGCATAAAAGTATGATTAGTCCTTACAGACACCCTGTCTTGATGAAAAATAATATAAGGTTCCACAGCCATGAGAGCTTGCAACTCCGAGACTCTCCTGGCAGAGGTCAGAGCTAACAGGATAGCTGTCTTCCAAGATAAAAACTTGATGTCAGCTGTGGCAGCAGGCTCAAAAGGAGGTAAGGTGAGTTTTTCCAAAACATAGTTGAGATCCCAAGCAGGAATGGGAGGAGATCTAGGGGGCCTTAAGTTCTTAGCTCCTCTGAGAAACTCTCATGAGCTGGTGGGAAAAGATTGGAGGGTCTGTATTATAATGAGCAGAAATAGCAGAGGCATGTATCTTTATTGAAGAGAAAGAGAGACCCTTATGTAAGAGGTCTGTAAGGTAAAGTAAAATCAGAGGAATGTTAGGAATAAGAGGATCAGAATCCCGAGCCTGCATCCAGGAACAAAATCTTTTCCATTTTCCTGCATAAGATTTTCTAGTGCTAGGACGTCTGGCTTCTAAAATCACATCCATAACCTGCTTGGGTAGGAGAGAATGAATCAAAGACCCTGGATTAACCAAGCCGCCAGGCTGAGAGTTTTGACATGGGAGTGCAGAACCTGACCCTAGTGTTGGGACAGAAGGTTCGGAGTCTGTGGTAAAACCCAAGGAGGCTCCAGACAAAGGTTTTTCAGTGTTGGGTACCAAAACTGTCGAGGCCAATTTGGGGCGAGCAAGATTATCATCTTGGGCTTGTCCTGTTTGATCTTTAATAATACCCGTGTAAGAAGAGGAAGAGGCGGAAAGGCATACCCCGAGAGGTTTCTCCAACTGAATGATAGAGCATCCACTTTCCAAGCTAGTTCGTGGAATGTCCTGGTGCAAAAAATCTGTAGTTGATGATTGAGGTGGGATGCAAAGAGGTCTATGCGAGGACATCCCCAGACTGCTGTAATCATCTTGAATATTTCGGTGTCCAGCATCCATTCATGTGGGTCCGATAGGTTTCTGCTCAGACTGTCTGCCAAGAAGTTTTGCTTCCCTGGTAGAAACTGAGCTTGAAGGTCCAGTTTGCAAGCTAGAGCTGTGTTCCAAAGATTCATGGCTAGTCTGCAAAGGGGATAGGAATGAGATCACCCTTGCTTGTTTATGTACCACATAACTGTGGTGTTGTCTGTCCGTATCAGTAGTTGTCCTGGTTGTAGAAGATTCCTGAAGGCCAATAGAGCTTTCTGAATGGCTAACATTTCCTTTAAATTGATATGCAGGTGCTTCTGATCCTTTGTCCAAAGGGCCTGCAGACAGTTGCCCTGAAAATGGGCTCCCCATGCATAATCTGAGGCGTCCGTGGTTAGTATCTGAGTGGCAGGAGGCAGACAGAAGGGTTTCCCTTTGTTTAGAGTACATGCCTTGGACCACCAAAGGAATTCCTTTTGGAGACAAGGCAGGACGGAGATCTGTATGTCTAAACTGTGGCAATGCTGAGACCATACACTTTTTAGGTACCACTGTATTTTCCTCATATGTAGTCTTGCATATGGTACGAGAAGGATGCAGGAGGCCATGTAACCCAAAGCCTGCAGGAATCTCCTTGCATATAGCTGAGTTAATGTTGCCAAGTTTTTGAATGTTGAAGCCAACTGTAATTGTTTTTCGTATGTCAGAAATGCCATCTGGGTTGTTGTGTTTAGAGAAGCGCCCAGAAAAATTATCTGTTGTGAGGGTGTCAAATTTTACTTTTTTATGTTTACAGTGAATCCCAGGAACTTGAGAAGATTCTGAACAAACTAGATGATGGAGTAAGACATCCTTGCTGTCTGCCCGAATAAGACAGTCATCCAGATAAGGGTAAATTTGAATTCCCTTGAGTCTGCAATAAGCTACTACTGGAGCCAGGCATTTGGTGAAGACCCTGGGTGCAGTACACAATCCAAAGGGCAGCGCAGAGAATTGATAGTGCCTCGATCCGACCTTGAACCTGAGGTATTTTCTGCATTCCTGCCTGATGGGAATGTTTAAGTATGCTTCCTTTAAATCCAAAGTTACCATCCATGCATTTTTGGTCAGCATTGGAAGTAGCTGCTGTAGAGTAAGCATCTTGAATTTTGGTATCTCGAGGAAAGTGTTCAAGACTGACAGATCCAGAATGGGTCCCCATGAATTTTGATTCCTGGGGACTAGAAAGAGCCTTGAGTAGAAACCTTGTTCCTTCTCTGAAAGTGGAACTAGCTCTATGGCTTTCATAGCCAAGAGAGCTTGGACCTGGTTTAAGGCCTCTAACCATTGATGTTTTGGAAGATCTGGCCATCCGCTTGGTCTTTGTAGGGTATGAAAATGGAATTTGTAACCTCTTGAAACCACATCCAGAACCCACTTGTCTTGGGTTATACGAGTCCAATTTAGGTGAAAAAGAGAAAGTTTTCCTCCGAGAGGGGCTTCCAGGCAAGAAGTTCCGGCAGCCCAACAGAGGGGGTCATTGAGTCTGTTTTCTATGAGCTTGCGACCTGTCCTCTCCTCCCCTAGGGGTGGAAGCAGTCCACTGTCTTGATCTGTAAGAGGCTTGCGTTTGAGGCCTTGCTCGGGAGCGTCTGTATCTACCCCTCTGAGGACTGTCTGAATTGGGAAAGGACCATTTTTTTGTAGGCCAATTCCTACTAAATCTGGGTGGCTGTACTTATAAGAAATCTTTAACTGTTTGCATGGATTTTGCCTTGTCCTCCATCTTCTTTATCACCTCTTCAGCTTTAGATCCAAACAAAACATTATGCTGAACAGGAGCATCCAATAATTTAGCCTTTACTTGATCTGGCAAATTTTGTTCCTTTAACCATGCATGCCTTTTATGACTGTGCCAGAGGCAGCAGCCCTACAAGAAGCCTCTAAGGCATCAAATTCACAGTGTAAACCATGCTTTCCAACTTGTTCAGTGGCATACATTAAGTCATGTAAATTCCTTATCCTTTGCACAGGCGGAAATGGAAGTAAGCTTTTGTTTTAAAACAGACAGGAGAAATTGCTGGTATTTCAGCATATGAAACTGACAGTTTAAAGACCTAATAGATAAAGTAGCAGAAGTGTAAACTTTTTTTGCCCCATCTTTCTAAAGATCTGGAATCCTTTTCAGTGGGAATGGGGTTTTTAGCAGAAGCGGCCTTAACCCCCTTAGGACCCTGAGAAATGGTTTCAGGGTCAGCAGTAGGATTCTTGTATAAAAACTGGTGGGAATCAGGAACCCTATAATATCTGTCTGGCTTAACAGGAGCTGGAGGAAAAGAGTCAGGAGTTAAGCTAGCCTCCGAAAAAGCATCATCCACAATATCCAAAATAGGAGGAATAGCCAGGGGTCTATGTTGGGGAAGAAGAAGAAAATCCCTTAGTCTTTTCTTAGATTCTGAGTACTCCTGTCCTTCCCAGTGAAAATGTTCCCTCATTTCATGCAAAGTTTCCCCAAAAGAGAAATCCTCAGGGGGAGAAGCTGAAGGAATGGATTCCTCAGCATCAGAATCCTCATAAGGAGGGAAAGAATATTCCTGGTCAGAAGAAGAAACTGAAGAAACAGAAGCCTGATCAGAGGAGTCATAATAAACTTCCTGCCTTGGCCTTTTATCTGGAGGGGGATGTGAACCCCTAATCATAGTAAGTAAGTCCTCCGCCATCTTAAGTAACTGTTTCTGAGACTTGGGTGCTGGATCAGAAGAGGCCTGGGCTGCAGTCTTTGATTTGGAAGGAGTCTTTACCTTTGTCTTTGGCTTTGCTATTATAAGAAGCTGAGTAGGCCTGAAAACCCCTTCGGAAGCCAGTACCTGCACAGCGGCTCCAGACCCATCCGAAGGAGCATTGTCCGAAGGTCCTGCAACAGAAATATTCAAAGGCCTGGTTGGCTCCTCGTGGGAGTCCGTTTCGGCCATCGGTTCCGAAATGGCCGACGACAGGGGCTGCAAAAGTGCCTCACTGACGATGGCCGAACCTGAAGCTGGCTTGCTTGTACAACATCGTCTGATTTGGACCTCAGAGGCCTGTCTTTATCCTTGCGTTGTTTGTGAACTCCGGTAGCCGGAACCGTATCCGATGACATTTTATAATTAAAACGCCTACCGAAGTAATGAAATGCAAAATCGTACCTTCGTTTAATCGTACGTTGATTGAATCTAGCACAAAACCGACAACTAGCTACGTCGTGGTCAGGGCCTAAGCAAGGAATACAGTAAGAATGAAAATCCTTATGAGGTATTTGCTTCCCACATGAAATACAATTATTAACTTTTTCTGACATCGGACTGGAACAAGAAAAAAGTTTCCCCAATGGGGTACTTAGCTTTGAGTAGGAGAAGAAAGTCTTCGGACTGACGTACGTTTATAAAAAAATTGTCAGGAGTCAGCCGACCGACACTTGCAAACTGCTATCACCGCACGGCAAGAAAGACTGGAGAACATAGCACTGGCTGTCAGCTTTGTACTCCTGGCGCTCTGACGTCAGGGAGCATGGCTGAACAGCCGACGCCGGACCCAGACTTTGGGAGTCTGGCCGAACGAGGACTGCCTGTCGGCAGGGGAAAACCCTACAGTCATGACTGCAACAGTGAAACACGATGAACATCCTATGTTTATTTAGTATAATGCTTACTCAATATGAGATGAAGCTGAGCAGTTTAGATGGCAGTTATTTCTTCATGACTTGCTATATGAGCCTAAAAACAGTGTACTTCAAATTCAATACACGAAGTCCTTCTCTTTTGATTTCAATTATTAGTTTACTGGTTACAGTTAATAGGTATATCAGGCATGCAAGATCAATAACTGATATTCTAACAGATCTTACAAGTTGTATTCTCAGCAATGTAAATCTGTTGTCACACCTATCTGTGAAAGGTGCATTTAATTTGCTCTCTCAATGGCTCTAGCCATTTGGTTGAATAGAGTTTAAGCGGATATTTCACAGATGACTCTAATGTTCATAATTCAAATTTTGAGTTTACTATTTTATTACATGTGTTAACCTAATCTGGAACTACAATGAGGCAAACTTTGAAAACCTACTGTATGTTCGGGATGATATATTAGGAACTTAGACTGCATGTTCATTATGTTTCTTGTGTTGATAGGAAATGTAATAAGGTTTAGCTATGTCCAGTTTCATATACATACTCAAGAATATTGTAATTTTTTGGAAGTATGTGTCACGGTTTTCCTTGGGAGTTAGAGTTAAAATTGAAGTACATTTCTTGGGGACTAAAAGGAGGAAAATAATTAAAGTGGTCAGTAAATTATACACCTCAACATACATCTCCAAAAAAGGTTGTTTACATTGATATTGTTTTAATGTACACCTATACTGATTGAGATTGCCTGTGCTACTTTGCTTTATTTTTTGATTGCTGAAGACATGCCACCTCCTCTAAAGAAGACAATATGAAGTTATAAATTCTTTAATATGAGATTATATACTCTAATATCTGAATGTGTACTCCTTAGAAATTAATAAATTGATTCCTTTACCTTCCAGTTCTGGGCATATCTTCTAGTCAGAATTGAGTGGATATGATAAGTAGGGTACCTGATGATGACATTTGGAATTATGTTGATGTTGTATATACCTTGTAAATATGTTCTTTTTGTTGTCAATTACTTAAAAGTTTCAATTGTATGTTTAATCTTCTTATTCTCCTTTTATTCTCTCTCAAAAACAGGAGTTGTGGGTAGGTACAGGGGTATGTTTGAGACAGTGTAATGCTGCATATATTTTTGATACAATATTAGTACTCAACCTAAATGCAATTTGCGATCCACACAACTATCCTTCGTACCTTCTTTTATACCCTGTATTTATCAATAGTTTAAGCTATGTTCCCCTTAAGTAGAGATGAAGGGTGGAAATTAACTTCATGGAATGTTAGAAGGTTACAGGATAAAAGCAAAAGAAATCTGCTAATCCATCTTCTTTTAAAATCAGAAGCTGTCATTTCTTTTATTCAAGAATCGCATATGTTAATGGATGACTGGAACAATGTGAAGAATAGAAAATGGATAAAAGATATTATCACAGCAGGAAATAGCTCAAATTCAAAAGGCATAGCAATTATCATTAAAAATTAATTTAAACCTAATATTATTGAAAAACACTCAGATCAGGAGGGCAGATGGTGTTACTTTACATGCCTTTCTCCTACACGTAACAAACCTTTATTGTTCTTAAACCTTTATGCGCCCTGTTCAGGTCAACAGCAATTTATATTAATAATCTATAACATTCTAGCAAAAGTCCCTAACCACTGCTTTACTTTAGGGGGAGACTGAAATGCAGCTATTGACCCATACATTGATCGCTCTAACAAATCTAATATGCTTAATTCGCAGGCTTCCCTGGCCATGCTAGACATTATTTCAGATTTTGATCTGATTGACCCTATATCCTTCGCAGATAAATCCTCTAGTAGAAATATCTTTACATACTTCTCCAAGTGTAATAATTCATGGTCATGCATTGACTTTTTTCTTATTTTCAGAATTACTAATGAAATGGCAATTAACATATTCGGTTGAACCAAGATTTTTCTCGGATCATTAGAAGATTACCTTATTGGTAAATCTAGCACAAAACTCATCATTACATTATAATTGCTGCAATTGGACACTAAACAACAATAACTTACTAGATTTAACAGTTAAGGAAGAGATAGCTGCAGCCCTAATAGAAGTACTCAATGATCCTAAGAACTCAGGTGTCCCATATGATATCCAATGGGCAGTATGTAAAGCTACAATTAGAGGATTATTTACTCAGAAAGCCACATACCTTAAAAAAGGAGAGAAAAGGAAAAGTGTCGTTTATCGCAACTTAGAGAACTTGATGAGAAACGTCTGGCAAATCACTCCCCATCTTTAGAAAATTAGATATTAGAGAAGCAAAGGGAATTATTCCATTTCCATCAATCTAACTATTTCCTGCTAGAATTAAGGTATATCGCTAAATACTCAGAGTGGCTACAAACACCTTCTAAAGCTTTAGCTAGATTAACTGACAACAAACAAACCTCATCTGGAATTAGCCTGATTAATTATCAAGGTAAACTCTGCAATTCTGATGAACAAATTAACTCATTCCATCAAGTATACTCAAATATATATGCAAGTTGCGAACACCAAACCCCAATCCCAGAGATCAATGAATACCTTAACAACATAGTTTTCCCAAAATTAAATGGGGATCAGAGAGGCATTCTATCTGCTCCATTGTGTCAAGTAGAAATCATAAAAGCCATTAATAACCTCAAGTTAGGGAAAGCACCGGGACTCGACAGATTCTCTCCAGATTTCTACAAAACTTTTAAAGATTCCCTCACTCCCATTTTACTCAAACTCTGTGTGTCTGCTAATGGAATATCAGCTCTGTACCTTAATCACTCCAAGACCATTTTAATCCCCAAAAATAATTTGGACAAAACAAACATTAATAACTACCGACCAATCTCCCTAATGAATATCGATATAAAAATTTTATCTTCTATACTAGCAGAAAGACTTTAAAACATGAATCCTCTATCTTATTTCTAAAGAACAAGTTGGATTCATGTCTGATAGACACACTTGGGACAACACCTTAACACTGGAAACCATAATCAATCTTACGAAGAAAGAGAGAAATTCAGGTTACGCCATGATTATAAACGCATGTAAAGCATTCAATAGGGTGAACTGGAACTTTTTGGTCACAGCCCTAACCCATTATAATATACCAACTGAATTCATCAACATTATCAAAATACTATGCAACATTTCTTTTTTTCTTAGCTTTAGCTCAAAAGACGTACCCATTCAATTCCAAGAATGCAAGATACCACAATAGCTTTGACCGCATTTGCCGACGATCTGATCTTACATTTTGAACACCCCGTTTCAGACACCAAGAAGTTAATCACCACACTGAATACCTTTACTCATATTTCGGACTATAAAGTTAATCAGGACAAATCCTGCATTTTCCCAATTAACCCCAATGCCCACAGTGAATACCTCTTTCCAAATTCCTTGTTTCATATGATGCACTCTTTTAAATACCTAGAAATCAGTTATGATCAATCTTCACATTCCATACTGCATTTAAACTTAATGAAAGTTTGGTCAACTATTTCTCAGGACATGTCCAGATGGCAGCATATGAAACTTCCCATGTTATCTAAAACTTTTATCATTAAGATGAATATTCTTACTAAAATTCTTTACCTTTTTCATGCATCTCTCTCCTCCATTCCTAAATACATTCTTCTCTAAAATACACAAAGCATTTCCGAAATGTATCTGGTTTCCAAAATCAGCAAGCGTATCATACCAAAGGCTTACACTACACTTCCCAAAGATAGGGGAGGTCTTGGTTTGCCTGACCTCCAACTCTTATTACAGAATTCTTCATGCTAACAAACTAATTGAAATTTATTGTTACAGACCCAATAACCAAATGCGGACTCCTTACTGGATTAAAATGTGGTTTGATCATGCTTTAAGGAATTACCTTAATCCTAAAGCTCTCCCTTACTTAGACCCAATAGCTCTGAAATCATCAAAGCTACATTATATCAAGACAAAATCAAAACTTTTCAAGATCTAATTAAATCCCTGAATTTGATGAATGCCTTACTCCAGCCTATTCATCTAAATCCCAATCTCAAGTTAAATAGAAACTTGATTAATTTGATCGATTACCCTCTAATCAAAGACTTCACTTTATGGGATTTACATAAATATAGAGAACTCTCACTTACAAAACTAAGGGAACCTCTGAACCCATCTAAAAAATACACTAATTTTGCGACAAATCAGGGAACTTATAGCAACTCTGCCTTGTGGTCACAGCACTGATAGTTCAGATATCTGTCGGGTCAGTAAATTATTACAGATTCTAGTTAGTAATAAGAGTATGCTTTCCCACGCTTATAAATTTATTTGCACTAGGATATACCAAGACAAAATAGTGTTAGCGGATTACTGGAACATTCATGGTCAGGATCTTTCAATGGACAAGAAACTGTCTGCCATTAAATCCACTATTTATCTTCCCCCCTCAAAAAACTTATTTATATGCAATTCATGATTACAAATAACCTATATTTCCACGCCCATTCGTTTGAATAAATTTAACCCGAACACCTCATCAGCTTGTCCATGTTGCTCTTACCCCAAAGCTGACGTCCCACACATATTATGGTTCTGTAGATACTCCAGCAACATGTGATGTTCACTTAAGGTGAAACTTGACAAAATGGGATATCACAAGTCAACTCTCTTGTGGGAAACGGCCCTATTACATCACAAATTCCAATATTCCAAAAGTGAAATAACACAGTTAGTTACTATTTATCTTCTAGTTAAATTTTACATTACCAAAAACTGGTTGGATCGTACCAAGATGTCATGGAATGGATTCAGGAATATGGCAACTAAATATATTACAACGCAAAAGCTTTTAATAACAAACCCTAAGAAATGTGCTTATTTCCAAAAGATCTGGAATATATTGTTTGAAATTCTAGCTAATTAACATACAGTTAATAAACATTGAATTTCGTTGGACAGATCCCTCGTGTTCCACTCTTCATATGTTGTGTGGTCTGGGTTATGATTATGTTCTTAATATTTACCTCTGACTGTCTCTTTTGTAGATAGACTATCAATTTACTACATTGTATTACCTTTGTTTCCCATTTACAATTGTATTTGAAGGTATATCAGGAAATTCTCTTTACAGCACTTTTGTATATAATGTACACAATATTTCTCAACTATAATCACATATCTGAATGTGTATTACTACTATACAACCGTATGTTTTATGTCATGTCTGTTTTGAAAAAGTATAAAATTACTATTTGAAAAAAAAAAAAAAAGATGGAGTCCAGTAAATAGTAGGCTAGGTGGGGATAATGCAGTTGCATTTCCAATTAGAAGAGAGGTAAGAATGGAGCTGAAATTTAAAGTTGTCAAAGTTTTCTGAAGTCCTTAAGAGGGGGGAGAGAATTCCATTTTTTTGCTAAGGAAAATGATAGAAGTTGTACAGCATGATGCTTAGGTTTGTGGACAGTGATTAGGTTTTGGTGTGCAGATCTTAAGAGTTCTATGTGGGGTGTACAGTTGTAGGATGTTGGTTGGTGCAGAGAAATTTAACAAGTGGAGGGCAGTCCAATGATGGGAGGAGTACTTGGACTACATGAAAAGAGACATTGAGGAGCTCTCTGATTATGTAGCCCAGGCAGGTATGACCCTGACCTTGAGCAGTATCCTATCTTCACCTAGAATGATGCCACAATACAGTGATAAGATGATCAGCTTTAATAACTGGCTTAAATTCTGGTGTCATTCAAAGGGGACCCAATGTCTGTCTGCCTGGGATGACATGCTAGACAAGCCACGCTGCTTCGCAAGGGACGGCTTGCACCTGTCACTCCTAGGCTTCCGGATATTGGCAAAGGCTCTTGCCACCCCCATAGTGCCTTTTTTAGGCAAGGCTCAAATTCTAAACCTACCACCCTAGAACACAAAAAAGTAAAAAAACTAAGGGTAATGCTGCTCAGTGCCAGAAGTCTCAATCTCAAGATGCACGCACTCGAGGCCCTTCTCAGTATGGAGAACATTGATGTCTGTGCTGTGACAGAAACCTGGTTCAAGGCTCCTGAGAGCACCCCAGCACTAGCAGGTTTCACCTCATATCATGCTCCGGCCCCAAAATCCGGACAACACCAAGAAAGGAGGGGTGTCCATATTCATAAAGGACACCCACACCTCAAGGTTGGTGGCAACGCACGATGCATCGGAGACCATCCAGGTGCAATTAACCATAGGCAAGACTGCTCTGCAATTTGTAGCATGTTACAGGCCACCCTCTCAAACTCAGGAACCTCACATGGCCTTCCTGAAAACAATGGAGGGATAAATGTATCTCCAAACACCATCATACTAGGTGACTTCAACTACCCTAATATAGACTGGGAACACTACTCAAGCCCAAACACTCTAGCCCAAAGGTTCCTGGAGTTCATAAACTCAAATGCCATGGAACAACTAGTCACCATCCCCACAAGAGGAGAAAACATACTTGATCTCATCATCACGAACATGGGATCACAATGTTCAACACCGAAGTATACCCCTCACTAGTGAGATCAGATCATAAACTAATCTCACTGGAGGTCCTCATCCCGCCCCCACCTGAAATAAAGAAGACCACAGTGAAAAACTTCTCAAAAGCCGACTTCACACTTCTAAAAACTAGTGTGGTCTCCTTTAAGGCCCCTGAGCCAGTGGTAAACATTACTCAAACCGCTGAATCACTTACAAATGCCTTCTACCAGCACCTACAGGACTGCATGGATCAGGCAATCCCAAACAAAACTAAGACTCTTTGTACCAAAGGCAAGCGTCCAGTCTGGTGGACCCCAGCCATAAACAAGCTCTACAACAAAAGGAGGAAGCTACTACAAGATAGAGCAAAATCCTTGAAAGATAAGACACCTTTGATCATTATAAGTAAAAAACTAAGAGCTCTCATAAAATCATCCAAGGCAAATTTTGAGAGAAAAATCGCCAAGGACTCAAAAGACAATCATAAGGCCTTCTTTAGCTATGTTAGAAACCTAGGAGGAAACTCCCAGATATGCTCAGAATTAGTTCAAAATGATGTGAAGATTACTGAACCTACACACATTGCCAACATACTGGCTGACAGGTTCAGTGCAAACTTCTCCCCCCCCTCCCCCCCAAAAGGAGAGATATCTATACCAGAGGATTGTAGCCCAAACATCTCCAACGCCCAGGTGAGAACTGCTCTCTCCAAAGCAAAAAACACAGCATCCATGGGACCGGATGGTGTCCCCAGCTGTGTGCTCCATGAACTCAATGAGGAATTAAACCCGCAGTTAGGACAGCTGTTTAATCTTAGCCTCACCTCAGGATACGTACCCAAGGAGTGGCGCACGGCGACTGTGGTCCCACTTCACAAGGGCGGTGCCTCCACCGACCCTGGAAATTACCGTCCCATTAGCTTGACAAGCCTTATCTGCAAAGCCATGGAGAGGATCATAATGAAACTCATAAATAAAGACATAGGGAACTTGCAGACTTTGGATCCAACCCAGTTTGGCTTTGTCAAAGGCAGATCATGCCTTTTAAACTTGGTTGACTTTTTCGAGACAGTCACCAAGGCCACTGATGAGGGAAAGGCAGTCCATACAGCCTACCTTGACCTGGCAAAGGCCTTCGACACAATACCCCACTCAGGTATCATCGAAAATCTCATCAGCTTGAATGTAAACCCATACATCACAAGATGGGTTGCAAACTGGCTAAGTGACAGAACCCACAGGGTCAGAGTTGTTGGAGCCATGTCAGACTCAAAGCCTGTCACAAGTGGTGTCCCACAGGGCTCAGTCCTGGATCCACTCTTGTTCGGCATCTACTTTTCTGAAGTACAAGCAAACACAGGAGGGTTATGGCTGACAAAGTTTGCAGATGACTGCAAACTGGGCCATAGTCGAAAACACATCTGACACAGATATCCTTCAGAAGGGCCTCACAGAAACGGATAACTGGTGCCAGAGCCATGGCCTAAAGTTAAATGCCAAGAAATGCATAGTCATACCCTTCGGGAAAAACAAGGTTACCCCTAGCTACCATATAGGTGGCAATCCACTGAGCACAGAAGAAGTCATCAGGGATCTGGGGACCCAGGTTGACAGTAGCCTTTCGTTTGACACTCATGTTGCTAAAGTAGTTAGGAAAACCTTCTACATTGCCCACCTGATCATGAAGGGATTCACATCTAGATCAAAAGAGGTCATCGTCCCCCTGTACTCATCACTCATTAGACCTATGATTGAGTACAATGCCCCAGTCGGAATGTATCTGACCTGACACCTGCAGCAGCTGGAAAGGCCCCAAAAGTTCCTCACCAAAAGGATAAAGGGTCTCAAAAATATGTCTTATGCTGCCCGACTGAAAGAACTCCAGCTCTATTCAGTCTCATACCGCTTGCTCAGAGGTGACCTGTGCCTGACATATAAGGCCATGTCAAACCCTGATTTGATGAATATGCTTCACCTCAAAAAATCTAGATCCCTCAGAACCACAAGGGCAGGAGACTTAAACCTTGACACGGTTATTAATATAACATGCTGGAGGGACAGATTCATCACCCAGAGACTCCCTATGCTGTGGAACAAAATCCCGGTACATGTGAGGCAGAGCACCTCGCTGGCCTTGTTCAAGAGGAATCTTGACCAATGGATGGGGGATCGCAGATATACCCCAGGGATTACTTCAGTGTCACTGCTTGACAGAGGCACAGCAAAATAATAGGCATAGTTTTATTCAAACTAAAGGGGTGGCGAAAGCCAAATAACTATGGGCTAGGCTTATAAATGCCCTTGGGCAGATAGCCTAGTATGAACCTATGAACCTATGGTGACGAATTTTGAAATTTTATTATAACAGTTTTCCAGTCTGGAAGAGATAGAGGAAGATAGGTTGGTTAGTAAAGGAGCACCATACATTAGAGAGGGAAGTAGATGGGTAGTGGCGAGAGTTTGTCTAGTAGAAGGAGAAAGAAAGTGGTTGTTTCTGTATAGCATGCCAGGTTTTAGATGCGTGTTTTTTTTTTTTTTAATGTTTTGCTGAATGTGGGTATTGAATTTTAGGTGTTCATCTATAGTTATCCCAAGTAGTTTAGACTAGGGAATGACCTCTATGGTACAGTTGTTATGGCTGATAATTTGGAATGAGTTGTTATCAAGTGAGGAGAATTCTGAGGGAGAGAATAGCAATATTTTGAATTTATTAGCATTTAGAGAAAGGTGGTATGGAAGCATCCAGTTCTCAGTGATAGAGAAGGCAGTTTGTGTCTGTTTGGTGCTCAGGAAGGTTAGAGGTGGAGCAGACTAAAGTGGAGTCATCTGTATATTGTACGATTTTGGTGTTAGGTAGGGCTGAGTGGAAGTCATTGATAAAGATGTTAAATAGCATTGGACCGAGGATGGAGCCCTGGGGTACACCAGTGGGGGTGGGCAGGAAGGGTGAGGTGCCTTTTCTCCATTTCACAGCCTGAGATCTATCAAAAAGGTAACTTGAGAACCAGGATAGGGTATTCTGAGAGAGATTAAGGTTAGAAAGGTGGCTCAGGAGATGGGTGTGCGAAAGAGTATCGAATGCCTTGGAGAGATCTAGTAGAACTGTTGACACTTTTTCCAGAATCACAGGCATCGTTTACTGTATCTAAGAAAGAGAGAAGAGTGGTTATTGTGCTATGGCCAGGTCGGAAACCATGTTGGGCTGGAGTGATAAGTTTGTTTCTAGTTAGGAAAGCCATGAGGTGGAGGTGGATGCATTTTTCAAGATTTTTTGAGATTGGGGAGAGGATAGCTATGGGGCGGAAGTCTGAGATATTGTTTCTGCCTCCTTTTTGGAGAGGTAGAATAAAGGCTGCACGCCACAGTTTGGGGACGTAGGATTCCTGTATGGATCTATTGATTAGTATGCTAATGGGGAGGGTGATTCCATCTGCACCAGTTTTTAGAAAGAGAGATGGAATATTGTCAGGGGCATTGGCGCATGGTTTTAGTTTAGACAGTTTCTTTATGTAGGAGGTAGAGATGGGTTTAAGTTCAAATATGGGAGGAGGGTTAGGGATAGTGGGTTGGGTGGAGGCTGGGGTAAAGGGGTTAAGTTGAGGGGAAGGGTGATTGTTTGGTCTTGGTTAGTTCTGCTATAGAGTAGGTAGAGGAGTTAAATAGAGAGGCTATTTCTGGATTGGATTTGCTGGTGTCAGGGGCAGGGATCATTTTTGGTACCTGGGTTAAGAAGTGAGTTAATGGAATTCCAGAATTGTCTGGGGGGGTCTTGGAGTGGTTAGCCTGGAGGTAAATATAGTAGAATGTTTTGTCTTTGATAACTTGTTTTTTTAGCAAGGTTGTGGAGTTAATATTTAAGAAATGTTTCAGGCTGCTTGTTGAGATGGTAAAGTTTCCAGGATTTATCTCTTTGTTGTACAAGTCCTTTGGTATCTTTGGTTAGCAATGGGGCGGTATTGGTTTTTATTCTTTTTGTTCTTGGTGGGGCTAGGGAGTTGAGGACATTTAAGAAGGTACAGTTAAAGAATTCTGCAGCATTGTCTAGAGGAAGAGTTTTTAATGTGCTCCAGTTTGTCTGTTTGAGGGAGTCAGAGAAAGTTGTGTGGATGTATTGGTGTAGGTTGCTCGGTGGATGAAAGCTGGCAGGTGGTCACTAATGGGAGTCTGGTAAGAAGCCAGAGTTTGATATTTTATTTGGATGGGTGACTAGGATCCAGTCAAGAGTGGAACCTGGGGGATTAGTTTTGTTGGGTCTAGTAATGGAGTTGGTTACTTGAGTAAAGTTGAAAAGATTGACAGATATGTTGGGATTACAGTTAATTTTGTTCCAATCTATGTTTACATCGCCTAGTACGTAGCTCTCAAACTTAATATTAGTTGAGGCCATAGGACAATTTCTTCAAGGGTTGTGGTACTGTTTCCAGGTGGGATGTAAAGGGCCATGACACAAATGTTTTATGGTTATCTGTTTTTAGTAATCCTATTACTAGTTCTGTGTTACTGAATGGAGGAATAGGATTTGGGAAGGGAATAATGAAGAGTAGGCTAGAGTAGGTTAAGGCTACCCCTCCACCTTTTCTATTTAAGCGGTCATATCTGAGGGCTTGAAACCCAGGGGGTTAGGGCTTCAGACGAGCACATCCACTCATGCATGAATCGTGCCATCCCAAATAGAACCAAAATGCTCTCATCCAAAAAAAGGAAGCCAATCTGGTGGTCCCCTGCCATAAACAAACTTTACAACAAAAGGAAGAAACTTTTGCAGAAAAGAGGAAAATCCCAGGATGCAAAAAACTCCCTTACTAGCCTCAGTAAGAAACTGAGATGCCTCATAAAATCCTCCAAAGCTAGTTACGAAAATAAAATTGCCAAAGATTCCAAAGACAACCACAAAGCATTCTATAATTATGTCAAGAATCTAAATGGCAATGCTCAGATCTGCTCTGAGCTAAAACAGAATGGCATTAAATATACTGATCCAAGGATATTGCCAATATCCTGGCAGATCAATTCAGTGCCAACTTCACCCCACTCTCACCCCTAAATGGCCCATCTCAATACCGAAGATTGCCAAATTCCAGTAATAACGGCCACACAGGTACAAAACGCACTCTCTAAAGCCAAGAATACAGCATCCATGGGACCAGATGACATCCCGGGCTGTGTACTACATGAACTACAATATGAACTGGCACCTCACCTAAGTGTCATGTTTAATCATAGCCTCACGTCAGGTTTCGTGCCCACTGAGTGGCGCAGAGCTATAGTTATCCCAATCCACAAGGGGGGATCCACCTTGGATCCTGGAAACTACCGTCCCATCAGTCTGACAAGCCTTATCTGCAAGGCCATGGAGTGTATTATCATGGAACTTATAAACAAAGACATTGGCAACCTTCAAACACTGGACCCCACCCAGTTTGGGTTTGTGAAGGGCCGATCTTATCTCCTGAACCTGACTGACTTTGACAAGGGTAAGGTGGTCCACACAGCCTATCTAGACCTTGCCAAGGCCTTTGACACCATCCCCAACTCTGGAATCATAGATAAACTTACTAAGTTGGGCATTGATCCCTATGTCACCCAATGGGTTGCTAAATGGCTTACTGATAGAACCCACACTGTAAAAGTATCTGACTCCAAATCCAGCTCCAGACAAGTGGAGTACCTCAGGGTTCAGTCCTGGGGCCGCTCTTGTTTGGCATCTACTTCTCTGAAGTACAGGTCAACACTAAGGGACTCTGGCTAAGAAAGTTTGCAGATGACTGCAAACTGGGAGCCATTATTGAATCCCCAAATGATGCGGATACTCTACAAAAGGGCCTTACAGAAACAGATGCTTGGTGCCAGAGCCATGGGCTCAAGCTCAATGCCAAGAAATGTATTGTTATCCCCTTTGGGAAAAAACATGTATCCATGAAGTACGCTAAACACAGAAAGTGTGATAAGAGACTTAGGGACACAGGTGGACAGTGGTCTCACCTTTGATAACCACATCGCCACAACAGTCAGGAAATCCTTCTATGTGGCACACCTCATCACGAAGGGCTTTTCATCCAAAAAAAAGGAGGTCATTGTCCCACTGTACTCATCCCTCATTAGACCCATTATAGAATACAATGCCCCATTTGGTATGTACCTCTCAAGACATCTGCAACAACTGGAAAGGCCTCAGAAATACCTCACTAAAAGAATCACAGGCCTAAAGCAGATGCCCTATGCTGACCGCCTTAAAAAACTCCAGCTATACTCTGTCACATATCGTCTACTCAGAGGCGATCTCTGCTTAACATACAAGGCCATGTCAAACCCAGAGCTGTTGGACATGCTACACTTAAAGAAATCCCAATCCCTCAGAGCTACACGCCCAGGGATCTAAACCTTGTCATCACAATAAACAAAACATGTTGGAGGGATAGGTTCCTGACCCAGAGACTCCCCAGACTCTGGAATAGATTGCCCATACATGTCAAGCAGAGTGCCTCTTTGGACCTCTTCAAGAGGAACCTTGACAATTGGATGGGAGAAAGGAAATTCACCCCAGGGATCACGTCAGTTGCCCTGCTAGACAGGGGTCCAGGAAAGTAAATAATGTGGGAAGAAATATTCAGGGAATTGTTATGGCTAGGCTTGTATAGGCCCTAGGGCTGATGGCCTAGTACTAACCTATGAACCTAAGAATCAGAGATGTGGGGATTTAGCCATGTCTCAGAAATGGCTACGATATCAGGTAGGTTGTGGTTTAGCTAGGCATGAAACTGGGCTGTTTTATTTTTTAGACTAGTTTGAGGTATTTATGGTTGGTCGTATTGCTTGTGACTGGGGGCTTGTGATCAGTGGATGTATTAGGTCCAGGGTTGGGGTGTATATCCCCTGCTAGGCAGAGGATGTTAAAGAAAGATAGTAGTAGGAGATATGCTTTGTTCTTTAACTGTTGTGGAGAATGTAATTTTGTTTTACGTATATGATGTTTTATAGAATTTTGGTATAATTTTTAGTTAGAAGTAATCGAGTAGGTTGGGATGAACTAAAGAGGAGGATATAGCATGGAAGTATGTTTTTATGTGGTGAGGATGGAGGTGGGGAATGGGGGTGTGGGAAGGAAAGGAGGGGGAGCTGGCTGGTGGAATAGGAGGTAGTATGGTATAATGGGATTAGAAATAGTATGATGACAGAGGGGATGCGGAGGGTTTGTGCTTGAAGAGAGTACATAGTAAGAGGGTGTAAGTATAGGATATGATAAGATTGTAGGCTGTAAGGAAGTGTGTTTGAAAGTGGTAGTAGGAAGGGGTTTAGATGTGAATACATACTTTAAAGGGTTGGGTGTGAGTGATTCTACTTTACAAGTGTCGATGAGTGGGGAGGGGATAAAGTGAAGAAATGATTGGTTGGATGGAAGGAGGAATGGGAAGGAACAGTGCTTAGAATAAAGGTAGTAGTGGGGGTGGGTGAGAATTGGGGGCAAGGTAGTGGGCCTGAAGGGCGAATGGAGTGGGTAGAGCCAGGGAGAAAGTGGCTAGCAAAAAACAATCAGTGAGATGTAGCTGCAGCAAGGAAGCTCAGAGGGACTGCAGAGGTGAGACTAAGCTGTGGAGAAAAGGAAAAGAAAAAAAATACTATAATCTTGTCAAAGCAGGTCAGCAAGTTAAGTATTGTATGGGAGGAAGGGGGTCTGCTCGGGTGAAGCACAAGCTCAACAAAATATGACTTTTTAAGTCTACAGAATGGGCAAAACTTATGAAATAAACCTTGGCAGGATCAGAACAGCCAATATAGTGGATAAAAGATAGGGGATTTAAAGGAACGCTGTAGGCTTCTTAGCAAACACGAGGAAAGCAAATACACGACAGTACTGTAAGCACTAATAGTAGCAGTAATAGCAATAGGTTCCTGTACATACACTAAGATTTAGTCTTGTGGGAGACTATCTGTTAGAGGCACTTCAGGAGTCACGGTATGGATGCACTTTTCAAGGAAGGTATCTCTGTATGAGACTGAGATGGAAGGGAAGAACCCGGAGCGTTGACACAGAACGAACAGCTGTAAAGAAGAGAGCAGAACAAAACATAATATTAGTTAAGCAGGAAAAGAAGAATAAGCAGCTAGATAGATCATCTAGTTTATTCAGCAGAAGAGTATTCTGTTTTAATAAGAACTCTATATTATTTTCATCTTCAAATAGCCTTTTTCCATGTCATTTAAAGACTTTTCCATTCCAGAAATTTGAAGTTTTTGTTGACTAAGTGACTCTTGGACTAATGCTATCTGTTTTGTACATCTGAATATGAAATTTTCTTACTATCCATTTTATCCATTTTTAATGACAACGCCTGAATGTTAGATAAAACTATTTGAAGCTCCTCCTTGGATGCAGTGTAATGAGAGTTAATTTTACTGTGACTCGTTCTGCTTGTATGTGACAAGATCTTTCAAGTAATTTTATGACAGGAAAATGTCATTATTTCTTAAATATTTTTTTTATATATTATCGAAGCAAACGGAACAAAAAAAAAATAACAGAAATAAAATTTCCTGTCAGAAATATGTCAAGCACAGCAGACCTGAAGAATCCTGCATCTATCCCTTTAGCATCTTGGCCACACCCCTCTCAGATTTTACAGTTCCGAAGTGAAAAATATGGCATTTGACCAAATCTTTGAGATCAATTCAATCTTTCAGAATGATCTGCAAGTTATATGAATGAGAACAAGCATCAGAAAAACTCACATAAGAAGTCAAATGGAAAGAATTTTAAAAGGCATCAAACGGACAAAAGCACAGAGATATTTCAGATTTAACTATTGTACACGATATCAGGAGCTCCTTAAGGCATAGATACTTACATATTTCCCCAGTTAACAAATGGCAAAACTCCATACAAAGGTAACATCTAAATTATATATATATATATATATATATATATATATATATATATATATATATATATATATATATATATATATATATATATATATATATATATATATATACACACACATACACACACACACACACACACACACACACACAAGATCAAGATACAGTAAACTCTCAGTTAATCGGCATCCATGGGGACTGGTAGATGCTGGATAAAAAGAAGTTGTGTACCCTACCATAACGTTCCATGTTAGTTGTCTTCATCTCACCTTCCTTCTTGTTGTTTGGGGTTCGGAGCCGATCCTCGGCTCCGACTCTGCCATCTTCTATAGCTCGAGAGCTGTTTACTGGTTTGAGACTACCCCTTATCCCAGAATGCCCAGTGTCAGCTACCCAGATCTCATTTGTGATAGCCCACACTAGACCATAAACAGAGTAGCCAGTTACCTAAAAACTGGTTGTCCAATACATGTAAACAAGAAAAGAGTCATAAAATACCTGGCATGTGAAGTAATAAGAGATACTCAGCCAGTGAAAACAAAAGGAACTGCTCTCAAGGAAGGAGGAAGGAGGGAGGGACGCAAGAATGAAGGTGAGATGAAGACAACATGGAACGTTATGGTAGGTACATAACTTCATGTTAAGTTGTCCATCTCGCCTTCATTGTTGCTGTTTGGGACGGTGTCCCTAGCACCTAAAATCCCTGGTGGCTCATTGGAACAGACTCTTCAGAACAGTAGAACCAAAGGAAGTTCTGCTCCGGGAGACCATACCCAAACTGTAATGAGAGATAAAAGTAGGAGGGTTTGCCCAAGTGGCTGCTGCACAGATTGAGTCTATGGGCAACCTAGACTGAAAGGCTATAGAGGTGGCTAATGCTTTAGTAGAATGACCTTTTGGTTTAGCTGGTAGCTCTTTATTTCGTAACTGATAACCATCTGGATAAGGTCACCTTAGAAACTGGAAGGCCTTGTTTGCTGAAAGCATAAGAAAGAAGTAACTGGTCTGACTTTCTTAGTTCCTTAGTTCTATGGAGGTAAAAACGCAATTGTCTGTGCACATCCAGTTGGTGGAGCTTGTATTCTGCCTTGTTGCTGTAACTGGGAAAGAAAAAGTGCAGTTTTGTACCTACCATAAATGTAGATGTTCGAGTGTACACCCTGCTGCAGTCATCACACTTGGGTTATCCTGTCATCAGACGGTCCCGCAGTCGGTTGGAATTCCAAAGTCTTGGTCCGGCGTCAGCTGCTGTCGCTCCTTCCCTGATGTCAGTGCGCCAGGGGTATATATAATGCAACCAACGCCATTTTCTTCAGTTTTTCTTGCCCCAGATGTCATGTGCCCCCAAAAAGGTGGTCAGTAATTAGTACCAAATTGTGTAAACTTACACAAACACAAAATCCCTTCAGCTATAAGCAAATACATCAGGAAGGTATTGAAGAGATTTAGCCAGTAGGTCAGAGGGGATGGAGGGAGGGTAACCTGGACTGCAGCAGGGTGTACACTCGAACATCTACATTTATGGTAGGTACAAAACTGTACTATGTTCATCGTGTTACCCTGCTGCAGTCATCATACTTGGGTTGAATCCCAAAGCTAAGGATGGGTGGAGATATCATAGAGGGTTAGAGGAGGCTAGAAGGCCCTGCAGAACTGCAGTGGCGAAGCCTGTCCTGGTCTTAGAGTAAAGTGGTAAGTGATAGTGTTTGGTAAAGATGTGTACTGAACTCCAAGTTGCAGCTTCCAAAATCTCCTTGGTTGGAACCCCCCTGAGAAAGGCTGTAGAAGTAACTGTTGCCCTGATAGAGTGGGGTCTAATGGTAGCAGGAACTGGTTTTCCATGATGGGTGTAGCAAAAACGTATGCAATGACCTATCCCTTTGGAAATGATTTGCTTTGATATAGCCTTCCCTTGAGAAGCTGTAGCATAGGATACAGAGAGCTGGTCAGATTTTCTGAAAGCCTTAGTTTTGTCCAAGTAGTAACGAAGTTGCCTGTGAATGTCCAAGGAATGCAGGAGTCTCTCACCTTTGTTCTGTGGATTTGGGAAGAAGGTGGGTAAGTGGATGGTTTGATTTAAAGCCACACTGGAAACCAGCTTAGGTATAAAGGAAGGATTAGTTCGTAGAGAAACTCTGTCTTGATGAAAAATGAGGAAAGGTTCCACTGCCATTAGTGCCTGTAGCTCTGAGACTCTTCTAGCTGAAGTTATTGCTAGCAGCAGGGCAGTCTTCCATGATAGGAACTGAAGATCTGCAGAGAAAGCTGGTTCAAAGGGAGGAAGCATTAGTTTTTCCACAACAAAATTGAGGTCCCATGTTGGTGTAGGTGCTCTCCTGGGTGGTCTAATGTTTTTTGCCCCTCTGAGGAACTGCCTTAGAAGTGGATGCGAAAATAAGGGTGGATCCGTGTTGTAGTGGGCCGAAATAGCTGAAGCATGGATTTTAATGGAGGAGAAAGAAAATCCTTTGTGCAAAATCTCAGTTAAATACTGTAGAATGTGAGGCTGAATTGTGTCTTGGCCTTTAGATTGGTTCCAGGCACAAAATCTTTTCCATTTGTCCGAATAGGCCTTCCTGGTGCTTGGCCTCCTAGCTTCCAGAATAACATCCATAACTGCTTGGGAAAGAGGAGCTGGCTGGATGCTTAGTTGATTTGCCATGCAGCCAGATTTAAGGATTTGAGCTGGCTGTGAAGAATCTGATTGTTTTGTTGTGTGAGTAAATGGGCAATTTGCGGTAATATCCATGGTGGGCCATGGGCCATATTCCTCAATAGCGGGTACCAGTGCTGGCGTGGCCAGTCTGGGGCTATGAGAATCAGTCGTGGTCTCTCCTTTTTGACTTTCAGAAGTACCTTTGTGAGGAGAGGCAATGGAGGGAAGGCATATACTGTCAGGTTTTTCCAACTGAAAGAGAGTGCGTCCACTTTTCAGGCTTGATGGTGAAGTGCCCTTGTACAAAATTTTGTTAGTTGATAGTTTTGAGGGCTGGCAAACAGGTCTATGTCTTGTCTGGAAGGCCCCATTTATGAGTTATCATTGTAAATACTTGTGGATCTAGTTTCCACTCATGGGGATCCATGATGTTTCTGCTGAGGTCGTCTGCCAATGTATTCTTCTGTCCTGGCAGGAACTGAGCTTGTAACTGAACTTGGTAAGCCACAGCTCTGTTCCATAAGGTCATTGCTTGTCTGCACAGAGGGTAGGAGGGAGTACCCCCTTGTTTGTTTATGTATCACATTACTGTGGTGTTGTCCGTCTTTATTGTCAGTTGTCCTGGATGTAATAGATCCTTGAAGGCTGTCAGAGATTTCTGTACAGTTAGCATCTCTTTTTGATTGATGTGCAGATTCCTTTGATCTGCAGTCCATATGCCTTGAACGCACTGTCCTGCCATGTGAGCCCCCCAGGCGTAATCTGATGCATCTGTTGTGATAGTTTGCCTGGCTGGGGGCAAGGTGAAAGGCTGACCCTTGTTGAGGTGACATGCCTGTGACCACCATAGAAACTCCTGTTGTAGGCAGGGAATGAGAGATATCATTGTGTCCAAGCTATGGCTGTGTTGAGACCATACGCTTTTTAGGTACCACTGTAATTTCCTCATATGCAGCTTTGCAAATGGTATTAGTAGTATGCAAGATGCCATGAAGCCCAAGGCCTGCAGAATTTTTCTTGCAGTTAATTGGGCCTTTGTTGCCATTGTTTTGAAATATTGAGTCAGTTGTAGTTGTTTGTCTGGCATCAGATAAGCCTTCTGGGCTGTTGTATTCAAGCTGGCACCCAGGAATGTCATATTTTGTGAGGGTACTAGTTTTGACTTCTTTTCGTTTACTGTGTACCCCAGGCAATTTAGTAGTTGTTTCACAAAAGCCAGATGATGTAATAGAATGTCCTTGCTTTCTGCTTGGATGAGGCAGTCATCCAGGTATGGGTATATTTGAATTCCTCTTTCTCTGCAGTATGCAATTACTGGTGCGCCAGGCATTTTGTGAAGACTCTGGGCACAGTAGATAAGCCAAAGGGCAGTGCAGAGCATTGGTAATGGGTTGAACCTGCAATGAAACGGAGGTATCTTCTGCAACTTTGTCTGATAGGGACATGCAGGTATGCCTCCTTGAGGTCCAATGTTACTAGCCATGCTTCCTTGCCCAACATGGGAAGAAGCTACTGTAGTGTTAGCATCTTGAATTTGGGTACTTGCAAGTAAGTGTTTAGAATTGAAAGGTCCAGAATTGGTCTCCAGGCATTGTCCTTTCTGGGCACTAGAAAGAGTCTTGAGTAAAATCCTTGACCTTGCTCTCGAGTAGGTACCAGTTCAATGGCTCTCATGTCCATGAGAGCTGTAATTTGTTTTTGTGCCTCTGCCCATTGATTTTGTGGCAGGTTTGGCATTCCTCTTTTCATTGGCAAGGTGTGAAAATGGAATCTGTATCCTCGTAAAATTATGTCTAGGACCCATTTGTCCTTTGTGACAATGTGCCAGTTGTCTGAAAAAAGTGCAAGTTTTCCTCCCAAGGGGGCTGCCAAGAGAGTGTTGCTTGGCCAGATGAGGTGCAAGTCATTGAGTTTGCCTTCTGGTAGATTGGGACCTGTCTTCTCCTCCCTTCTGTGTTGTAGTGCCCCATTGACAAGGTTTGCACTGGGCTTGTGGTTGTCCTCTGCCCCTTGGGCGTCTGTATTTACCCCTCTGTGGTCTGCCTGTAGCTGGAAAGGACCAATTTTTTGTTGGCCAGTTTCCGCTGAGGTGAGGGGGCTGTACCTGTAGGAAATATTTGACTGTCTGCATAGATTTTGCCTTATCCTCCATTTTCTTTAAGACTTCTTCTGCTTTAACTCCAAAAAGAACATCCTGCTGTAAGGGAGCATCTAGAAGTTTTGCTTTAACGTGATCAGATGGAGTTTGTTCCTTTAACCAAGCATGCCTATGTATAACAGACCCAGTGACAGCTGCCCTGCAGGAGGCCTCCAAAGAATCAAACCCACATTGTAAGGTATGTTTGCCCACCTGTTCAGTGGCATGCAACCGATCCTGCATTTCTTTCAATTAAGATTGCTGAGGGAGAGTGGTCATTTTTGCTTTAACTGAGAAATTAGAAATTGCTGATACTTAAGCATGTGAAATTGGCAATTTAGTGCCCCTCATAGCCAGAGTGGCTGAGGTGTAAACCTTTTTCCCCTACCTGTCTAGTGCTCTGAAATCCCTCTCAGAAGGTACAGGATTTTTAGCCATAGAAGCCTTAGCCCCCTTGGGACCCTGGGAGATAGTCTCTGGTCAGCAACAGGGTTTTTGTAAAGAAATTTGTGGGAATCAGGCACTCTATAATATCTGTCAGGCTTAGCCGGAGCAGGAGGTAGGGAATCAGGGTTAAAACTGGTTTCTAAGTAAACATCATCCACAATGTCTAAAACTAGTGGGATGGCAAGTGGTCTGTGTTGGGGGAGTAAAAGAAACTCTCTGAGCCTTTTCTTCGAGTCAGAGTAATCCTGACCTTCCCAGTGAAAATGCTCCCTCATAGTGTGTAATTTTTCCCCAAAGGAGTAATCTTCAGGAGGAGAGGTTGAGGGAATGGAATCCTCAGCATCAGAATCTTCATAAGGGGAGAAGGAGTAATCTTGGTCCTCAGAAGAGTCTGAAGAAATGGACACTTGTTTAGAGGATGCATAATCTTCCTCTTGTCTAGGCCTTTGTCAGGAGGGGGCTGGGAACCCCTGATTAAAGTGATCAAATCTTCAGCCATTTTGAGCATCTGTTTCTTAGGCATGGGGCCTTAAACAGGTGACTGAAGTGCAGTCTTTTTAGATTTAATAGGAGTCTTCATCCTAGAATACGATTTAATGGTGAGCGTCATCGGTCTGAAAACGCCTTCAGAAACCGATGGCGTTTCTGCAGCACCATCTTTTTCAGTAATGTCGTCGGTAGGGCCTGAACTAAATGGCTGCGTCGGCCTGGTACATTCCGTCAAAAATTCTGAAGCGGTCTCGGGTTCCAGATCTGTGGTAGTCAGCCTCAATGAGGACTGGAGACCAGACCAGCCGAGGCCTCGGAATCTGGCTTAGACCTGGGCTGTCTGCCCTTATCCTTGCATTTTTTGTGCACGCCGGTAGTCGGTTGCTCCGACGGCATGGTGTAGTTGCATTTCCTACCGAAGTAGTGTCGTGCGAAATCAAAGCGTCTTTTAATAGTACGCTTATTAAATCTAGCACAAAAACGACAACTAGTGACGTCGTGGTCTGGGCCTAGGCAAGGTATGCAATAAGAATGAAAATCCTTATGAGGTATTTGCTTCCCACAAGAAATACAATTGTTAACTTTTTCTGACATCGGTCTGAGGCAAGAAAAGTTTCCCCAACGGGGTACTTAGCTTTACAGAAGACTTCGGTCTGAAATTCGAAAATCTCAGTAGTCGGCCGACCGGCACTTGCGAACTGCTTCTGCTTCATGCACCACGCGGCAAGAAAGACTGAAGAAAATGGCATCAGTTGCATTATATATACCCCTGGCGCACTGACATCAGGGAAGAAGCGACAGCAACCGACGCCGGACCAAGACTTTGGAATTCCAGCCGACTGCGGGACCGCCTGATGACAGGATACCCCAAGTGTGATGACTGCAGCAGGGTAACACGATGAACATCTGGGAGATCTATGGATTGATTTAAAATTGTTCTCTGAGCAGACTTTAGGAATAACGGATGGATTGGTCCTCACAGAAACTCTGTCCTTGTGAAACACCAGGTAAGGAGGATGAGCACATAGTGCTTGAAGTTCTGAGACATAACTAGCTGAAGTGATAGCAACCAGAAAAAGTGTCTTCCAAGAAAGAAATTTTAAGGAAAGTACAGTTTTGTACCTACCATAAATGTAGATGTCCGATAGGTATGCATCTGCAGTCATAACATATGGGTTGTCCTGCCTCAGGCAGCCCTTCGGTCGGCCAGATTCCAAAGTCTGGGTCTGGCCTCGGCTGATGTCACACTTTCCCCGACGTCAGAGCGTCTGGGGTATAAAAGCATCAGCCGACGCCATTTTCCTCAGTTTTTCTTGCCCCAGATGCCAGGTGCCCTCTAGGAAGGCTAAATTTGGATAAATGCTGAAAAGTTCCAAACATTTGCAAATTATATACATGCATAAACAAACAAATACACCATAATAGATTCCCCCAGCTAGCTAAAAGAGGGGTAAGCACCCTAGGAATACCACAGAGGGAAGGAGGAGGTAATCCTGACTGCAGATGCATACCTATCAGACATCTACATTTATGGTAGGTACAAAACTGTACTATGTCCTTCAAGGATGCATCTGCAGTCATAACATATGGGTAGAATACCATAGCCAATCTGGGGGAAGAAAAGGATGGTGTAGTTAAGATCCCTGCAGGACTGCAGTTGCAAACCCTGCTCTGGATCTAGAGTATAAAGGTAGATTGTAATGCTTGGCAAATGTATGCACGGAGCTCCAAGTAGCAGCTTCTAAAATGTCCTTGGTAGCCACCCCCCGTAGGAAGGCTGTAGTGGTGGCCGTGGCCCTTGTGGAGTGAGGCCTGATATTTTCAGGAACTGTCTTTCCATGAAAGGAGTAGCAAAAGCGAATGCAATTTCCTATCCATTTTTAAATTGTCTGTTTGGAAATTGCTCTTCCTTGCACCCCAGTTGCATATGCTACAAAAAGTTGGTCAGTTTTTCTTCTAGTTTTTGTTCTGTCCAAGTAGTAGCGTAGTTGTCTGTGTATATCCAGGCTGTGCAAAAGTTTTTCCCCTCTATTCTGTGGATTAGGGAAGAACGTAGGCAGGTGAATAGCTTGGTTCAAGGATACCCTAGATACCACCTTTGGCATAAAAGTAGGATTGGTTCTTAGTGACACCCTGTCCTGGTGGAAAAAAGGCTGCACTGCCATTAATGCTTGTAACTCAGATACTCTTGTTGCTGAAGTGATTGCCAGAAGGAATGCAGTTTTCCAAGATAGAAACTGTAGATCCGCTGATGCTGCTGGTTCAAAAGGAGGTAGTGTCAATTTCTCCAGCACAAAGTTGAGATCCCAGGCAGGTAGAGGGGGTCTTCTTGGAGGTTTAATATTTTTGATCCCTCTCAGAAATTGTCTGAGGAGAGGGTGTGAGAAGACAGGTGGATCCACATTGTATTCTGCTGAAATTGCTGAAGCATGAATCTTAATGGAAGAATAGGACAGGCCATTGTGGAACAATTCTGCTAAGTATTCTAGGATATGTGTTAGGTTTGCCACTGTGACATCTGTGCCCTTTGATGTGCTCCAAATGAGAAATCTCTTCCATTTAGCTGAGTATGTCTTCCTTGTGGAAGGCCTGCGAGCCTCCAGGATAATGTCCTTCACCCTCTGAGATAAAACAGTTTGATTGGGATTTAAGGAATTTTCCAGGCAGTTAGCTGCAATGTTTTCAAGTTGGGATGCAGGGTCTTGAAATTGTTGTGCGTCAGAAGAGGCGGCCATAGGGGGAGAGGCCATGATTTTGCCTGAGACATGCTTCTCAATAATGGATATCAGTGTTGTCTTGGCCAGTCCGGAGCTATTAGTATCACTTTTGGCTGTTCCTCCCTGATCTTCAGTAGAACCTTGTACATCAATGGGAGAGGTGGGAAGGCATATACTGTTAGGGCTTTCCAGCTGAAAGAGAGAGAGTCCACCCTCCAAGCTTGTGGGTGGTATGTCCTTGAGCAGAATGTCTTCAGTTGATTGTTGAGCGGGGAGGCGAACAAATCTATCTCCGGCATTCCCCATGTCTTTGCTATGAGTTAGAAGATGTCTGGGTGCAGCATCCATTCGTGTGCATCCATGGTAGTTCTGCTTAAGCTGTCCGCCAGTGCATTTTCTTTCCCTGGCACGAATTGGGCCTGTAGTTGGATATTGAGATTCAGGAATAGTTCCCACAGATTCATAGCCATCCGGCATAGAGGGTAAGAATGTGTGCCTCCCTGCTTGTTTATGTACCACATGACTGTGGTGTTGTCTGTCCTCATTAGCAGGTGTCCTTGTTGGAGGAAGGGTTTGAATGCCTCGATTGCATGCCTCACTGCCAGCATTTCCTTTTGGTTTATGTGCATGCTTAGCTGTCCCTGAGGCCATAGGCCTTGGATACATTTGTCCTCCATGTGTGCTCCCCATCCTTGGTCTGAGGCGTCCGTGGTGATGGTCTGCCTTGGTTTTGGTTTGTTGAAAGGCAACCCTCTGTTGGACTGGCAGGCCTGAGCCCACCACAAGAATTCCTTTTGAAGGCATGGAATGATTGGTATCATGGTTTCTAAACTGTGACTGTGCTGAGACCATACACTCCGGAGGTACCATTGTAATTTCCTCATATGCAGCCTGGCATGCGGTATTAGAATTATGCAGGATGCCATGTAACCCAGGGCCTGCAGGATTTTCCTTGCAGTAAGCTGAGTTTGTCTTGTCAGAATCATGAAGTAATCTGGAAGTTGTTTTTGTTTTTCTTCTGTGAGACAGGCCATTTGGGTGGTTGTGTCCAGATCTGCACCCAAAAAGGTTATCCTTTGGGATGGTACTAGTCTTGACTTTTGGATGTTGACTGTGTATCCCAAGGTCTGTAGCAGGTGTATGGCATAGGCCAAGTCCTTTATCAAATTTTCCTTGTTGTCCGCTTGTATTAGGCAGTCTTCCAGGTATGGGTAAATTTGAATTCCCTGTAGTCTGCAATGTGCAATTACTGATGCCAGGCATTTCGTGAATACTCTGGGCGCAGTAGATAAGCCAAAGGGCAATGCTGAGAATTGATAATGCTCTGATCCTGCAAGAAATCTGAGGTGTCTTCTGCAATTTGGTCGAATAGGGACGTGCAGGTATGCTTCCTTGAGATCTAGAGTCACCAGCCAAGACCCTTGCCCAACATGGGAAGAAGTTGCTGTAGGGTCAGCATTTTGAATTTTGGCACAATGAGATAAGTGTTCAGTGCGGACAGGTTGAGAATAGGCCTCCATTGATTTTCCTTTCTTGGTACAAGGAATAGTCTGGAGTAAAATCCTTGGCCTTGTTCTGAACATGGTACCTTTTCTATAGCTTTCATCTGAAGTAAATTGCTAATTTGTTTTAAAGCCTCTGCCCTCTGATTTGGTGGAAGGTTTGGCATTTCTCCTCTTTTTGGCAAAGTGTGGAAGTGGAACCTGTATCCTTTGTCTATTATTTGCAGTGTCCATGTATCCTTTGTGATATAATGCCAGTTTTTTGAGAATAAAGCCAGCTTTCCGCCCAAGGGTGCTTCCAGTAGTTCCCTGGTAGGCGGAATCAGAGTTAAGTCATTGACCCTGTCCTGGTGTAGTAGTTGTTGTTGTTGCTGTTGCACTACTCCTCTGGTTGGCAGGCTGCCACTGACGGCCTCTGTAGGAGCCCTTCGATTGACCTCTGCCTCTAGGGCGCCTGTTCCTGCCTCTCTGGGCTCTGTCCGAGTCTGGAAAGGACCAGTTCTTAGTAGGCCAGTTTCTGCCGAATCTCGGTGGTTGAACTTGCAGGAAATCTTTAACTGTTTGCACAGATTTTGCCTTTTCTTCAACCTTTTTTAAGATGATCTGAGCAGAGGAGCCAAATAAATTTTGTTTCTCCATTGGAGCGTCCAGGAGTTTAGCTTTGACATGGTCTGGCAAAGATTGCTCCTTCAGCCAGGCATGCCTACGAATAACTGCCCCAGTCATAGCTGATCTAAATGAAGCCTCCAGTGCATCATAGCCACATTTTAAGAAATGATTACTAACCTGTTGTGAGTTGTGTACCAAATCCTGAAGGGATTTACGGTCTAGGGATTCAGGAGAAGAAAGTTTCTTATTCAGTTCATCTAACAAATACTCCTGGTACTGTATCATATGAAATTGACAGTTTAATGCCCTGACAGAAAGAGTTGCAGAAGTATACACCTTCTTTCCCCATCTCTCTAAAGCTCTAGACTCTCTGTCAGAGGGTAGAGGATTTTTGGCAGTAGCGGCCACAACCCCTTTAGGGCCCTGAGAAATAGTTTCTGGGTCTGCAGAATGGGCTTTATACAAATGGAAATGAGAATCCGGGACCCTGTAGTATCTGTCAGGTTTGGCAGGGGCCGGAGGGAGAGTATCAGGGGCTGTACTGACATCATTGTACACATCATCAATTACATTCAGAACAGGCAGGTATAGCTAAGGGCCTATGCTGAGGCAAATGCAAAAAGGTCCTTAATCTTTTTCTAGAATGAGAGAAATCCTGACCTTGCCATTGAAAATGCTCTCTCATGGAGTGTAGAGTCTCACCAAAGGAAAACACTTCAGGAGGGGAGGCCGAAGGGATAGATTCCTCTGCATCTGAATCCTCATAAGGCGATTAAGCCCCTTCCCGGTGGTCTGACAACTCAGATCCATCCGTGGAATCATCTGAGGAGTGAGGATCAGAGGGGTCAGTCCTGGGCCTTTTGTCTGCAGGAGGTTGAGAGGCCCTGTCTGGGTGAGGTTGTGTACCCCTAATTAAGGAAATAAGGTCCTCAGCAAGGCTGAGGATTTGTGAACTAGAGGAAGGCCTCTGGGAGGTAGATTTGGCAGGCAAAGCTTTTGAAAGTTTGGCAGCTTTAGCCCTTGAAAAGGCCTTAATGGACATGGAAGCAGGGGGCCTAGCTGCCCCACGTGCAGGGGTAGAAATGTCCAAAGGTATGGTGTCGGACAATTCCTGAACACTAGCTTCGGTAGGTAGCTCTGAAGCCGACTCAGCCGGGGCCTCTCAGGCCTGGGTGGTCGGAAGTATGGTTTCGGAAGAAGGAATCGCCGAGGACTCGGTTTCGGCCGAAACCGAGACACTCGCGGTACTTAGCCGTGGTTTCAGCCGAAACAGCGGGTCGCGAGTGTCGGTCCTTTTCCTTGTGTTTTTTGACCATATGCGAAGTCGGAGTCTCCGACGGCATTTTATAAGCAAAAGCGGCTCCAAAAAATTCCTCTGCAAACTCCGACCGACGTCTAAGAGTTCGTCGGTTGAAGGAGGCACAGGCTAAACAGGCCGATACGTCGTGGTCTGGGCCTAAGCAAGGAAGGCAGTAAGAATGGAAATCCTTATGAGGTACTTGTTTCCCACAAGTTAAACAATTATTTACTTTGACATCGGCTGAGGCAAGAAAGAGTCCCCAACAGGGTACTTAGCTTTTTTCGAAGTCTTCGGTAGCTGAAATCACTGGATCTGACCGACCGGCACTTGCGAACAGCTTCTGCTTCGGGCACCGCGTGGCAAGAAAGACTGAGGAAAATGGCGTCGGCTGATGCTTTTATACCCCAGACGCTCTGACGTCGGGGAAAGTGCGACATCAGCTGAGGCCAGACCCAGACTTTGGAATCCAGCCGACCGAAGGGCTGCCTGAGGCAGGACAACCCATATGTTATGACTGCAGATGCATCCTTGAAGGACATCATGATGCTGCCGGTTCAAAGGGAGGGAAAATTAAGGAAGCTAAAACTAAACTGAGATCCCAAGGAGGAGGAGGATCTCCAACTGGGGGTCTAAGAAGAGATGTTCCTTTCATAAAGGCCTTGCAGAGCTTATGAGACATTATGCTAGAATTAAACATACCAATATGAAAATTAGAAATGGCAGCTAGATGTACTCTAATGGTGGCGGAAGCTGCACCAGACTGAAAAAGTTGAGCTAGAAATTCAAGAATTTCATGGACTGGGGCTGAGAAAGGATCCAAATTTTTTAGATTCTGCCCCGTAAGAAAAACATTTCCATTTACTAGCATACGTTTTCCTCGTAGTAGACTTATGTGAGGAAAAGTACAGTTTTGTACCTACCATAAATGCAGATGTTCGAGTGTATACACTGCTGCAGTCATTACACTTGGGTTATCCTGCCATCAGGCGGTCCCCACAGTCGGCCAGTATACCAAAGTCTTGGTCCGGCGTCGGTTGCCGTCGCTTCTTCCCTGACGTCAGAGCGCCAGGGGTATAAAAGATGCAGCCGACGCCATTTCCTTCAGTTTTTCTTGCCCCAGATGTCAGGTGCCCCCAAATAGGAAGGCAATACAGAATGCTAATTGACACATATAAAATAGAAAATAAAACAATATACCAAACTTCAAGCAAATACACCACATAAGTAAACAAGAGGAAAGGGTAAATCCCAGCCAGGAAAGAGGGGTAGGAGGGAAGGAAAGCTGGACTGCAGCAGTGTATACACTCGAACATCTACATTTATGGTAGGTACAAAACTGTACTATGTTCATCGTGTTACACTGCTGTAGTCATTACACTTGGGTTGAATCCCAAAGCTGAGTATGGGTGGATGGATCTATATAGAATTTGGAGTGGCTATAAGACCCTGCAGGACTGCAGTGGCAAAGCCTGCTCTGGATTTGGAGTATAGAGGTAGATGGTAATGCTTGGCAAAGGTATGTACTGAACTCCAAGTTGCAGCTTCTAAAATATCCTTGGTGGGTGTCCCTCTAAGGAAGGCAGCAGAGGTGGCAGTAGCCCTGGTGGAGTGAGGCCTAATGTTACCCGGCACAGCCTTGCCATGTTGAATGTAACAAAAACGAATACAGTGTCCTATCCATTTTGAAATTGTTTGTTTTGAAATGGCTTTTCCCTGTGATCCAGCAGCATATGATACAGTTGTTCAGTTTTTCTCATGGCTTTTGTTTTGTCCAAATAGAAACATAACTGCCTGTGTATGTCCAAAGAATGAAGGATCCTCTCTCCTTTATTCTGTGGATTAGGATAAAAAGTGGGCAGGTGGATGGACTGGTTAAGAGCCACACTAGAAACCACTTTGGCATGAAAGAAGGGTTTATTCTTAAGGAAACTCTGTCCTGATGGAAAATGATGAAAGGTTCCACTGCCGTAAGTGCCTGTAATTCTGAAACTCTCTGTGCTGAGGTTATTGCTAGCAGCAAAGCAGTTTTCCATGACAAAAATTGTAATTCTGCTCAGGTGGCTGGTTCGAAAGGTGGTAAAGTAAGTTTTTCCAAAACAAAGTTGAGGTCCCAAGAAGGCATTGGTGCTCTCTGGGGTGGTCTTATGTTTTTGCCCCTCTGAGGTATTGCTTTAGAAGAGGGTGTGAAAAAATTGGAAGATCCGTGTTGTAATGAGCGGCGATAGCAGAGGCATGAATCTTAATAGGTGAAAATGAAAGCCCTTTGTCCAGTATCTCAGTTAAGTATTGTAATATCTGAGGAATATTTGGGACAAGAGGGTCAAAACCTTGAGCCTGGTTCCAGGCACAGAACCTTTTCCATTTGCCTAAGTAAGATGTTCTGGTGCTGGGCCTCCTGGCCTCCAAGATGGCGTCCATAACAGCCTTAGACAGAGGTGGAGTTGGTTGTGTTTAATAAATCTGCCATGCAGCTAGATTTAAAGTCTTTAGCTGGCTGTGCAGGATTTGATTGTTTTGTTGAGTTAGAAGATGAGGCATCTGAGGTAAAATCCATGTTGGGCCTTGAGCCATGTTCTTTAACACTGGACACCAGTGCTGACGTAGCCAGTTCGGAGCAATGAGGATCATGTGTGGCCTCTCTAGTCTGGCTTTTAGGAGTACCTTTGAAAGGAAAGGAAGTGGAGGGAAGGCATATACATTGAGTGTTTCCCAACTGAATGATAGAGCATCCACTTTCCATGCCTGTGGATGGTAAGTCCTTGTGCAAACTTTTTGCAGCTGGTAGTTCAGAGGTGAGGCAAAAAGATCTATGTCCGGGCTCCCCCACTTCTGCAATATCATATTGACCACTTGTGGATTCAGTCTCCACTCGTGAGGATCCATGATGTTTCTGCTTAAGTCGTCTGCCAGAGTATTTTTCTTTCCAGGCAGGAATTGTGCTTGCAGATGTACTTGGTAGGTTAGTGCGGTATTCCACAAAATCATTGCTTGCCTGCATAGGGGGTAGGAATGTGTGCTCCCTTGCTTGTTGATGTACCACATAACTGTGGTGTTGTCTTTTTAATAAAAGTTGTCCTGGCTGCAGGAGGTCCTTGAACGCTGTCAGGGCGTTCTGTACAGCCAGCATCTCTTTTTGATTGATGTGGAGATGCATCTGGTTTGCAGTCCATTTGCCCTGGATACATTTCCCTTCCATGTGTGCTCCCCACGCATAATCTGATGCGTCTGTTGTAACTGTTTGCCTGGCTGTGGTCAAGGTAAAGGGCGGGCCCTTGTTGAGGTGACATGCCTGTGCCCACCATTGAAATTCCTGTCGAAGGCAAGGGATGAGAGATATTATTGTTTCCAAACTGTGACTGTGCTGAGTCCAGACACTTTTCAGGTACCACTGTAGTTTCCTCATATGCAGTCTTGCATATGGAATTAACAGAATGCAAGAAGCCATGAATCCCAAGGCCTGCAGAATTTTTTTGCAGAGAGTTGGGTTTTTGTTGCCATTATTTGAAAGTATTGAAATAGATGTTGTTGTTTGTCTGGCGTGAGATAAGCCATATGGGCCGTTGCATTTAATCTGGCACCCAGGAATATTATCTCTTGTGAGGACACTAGGTTGGACTTCTTTTTGTTTACACCCTAAGCAAATAAGCAACCTTTTTACAAAAGCCAGATGTCGTAGAAGAATGTCCTTGTTTTCTGCTTGAGTAAGACAGTCGCCCAGGTAAGGGTACATTTGAATTCCCTTTTCTCTGCAAAAGGCAATTACTGGCGCTAAACATTTTGTGAAGACCCTGGGCACAGTAGATAAGCCAAAGGGCAGTGCAGAGTATTGGTAATGAGTTGAACCTGCTAAGAATCTGAGGTATCTTTTGCAATTTTGTCTGATAGGGACATGCAGGTATGCCTCCTTTAGGTCCAACGTTACAAGCCAAGACTTCTTGCCCAGCATGGGAAGAAGCTGCTGAAGTGTTAACATTTTGAATTTGGGAATGTCCAGATAAGTATTTAGAATGGAAAGATCCAGGATGGGCCTCCAGGCTTTGTCCTTTCGAGGAACCAGAAAAAGTCTCGAATAAAATCCCTGTCCCTGTGTTGGTACCTTTTGAATAGCTCTCATGTCCATGAGAGTTGTAATTTGTTTTTGAGCCTCTGTCCATTGATTTGGTGGCAGGTTTGGCATTCCTCTTGGTTTTGGCAAGGTATGGAAATGGAATCTGTAACCTTGAGTTACAATATTTAGAACCCATTTGTCGTGGGTAATTAAATGCCAATTGTGAATGAAAGGAGCTGCCAAGAGAGAGACACTTGGCAGCTGAATGGAGAAGTCATTGGGACTGTTTTCTAAAGGATTGAGGCCTGTCTTCTCCTCCCTTCTGGGTAGGAGCACTCCATTGTCGAAACCTGAAAGAGCCTTGTGGCTGACCTCTGCCTCTAGGTCGTCTGTATCTGCCCCTCTGGAATCTGTCCGTGGATGGAAAGGACCAATTTTTAGTTGGCCAATTTCTACTAAAGCAAGGGGGCTGTACCTGTAAGAAATCTTTCACAGTTTGCATAGATTTTGCCTTATCCTCCATTTTCTTTAAAACTTCCTCTGCTTTAACTCCAAATAACACATCCTGCTGCAAAGGTGCATCTAATAATTTGGTTTTGACGTGGTGTGGTAAACTTTGTTCTTTTAACCAAGCATGCCTACGTATTACAGAACCTGTAACAGCTGCTCTACAAGAAGAGTCTAAAGAATCAAAACCACATTGCAAAGTATGTTTCCCCACTTGTTCTGCTGCATGCAACAAGTCCTGCATTTCCTTATAGTCAGGGAGTTCTGAGTTAGGAAGCATTTTTTTTTTTTAATTGAGACATTAGGTATTGCTGGTATTTTAACATGTGAAACTGGCAATTCAGAGCTCTCATGGCTAAAGTTCCTGAAGTGTATACTTTCTTTCCCCATCTGTCTAATGCTCTGGAATCCCTGTCAGAGGGGATTGGATTTTTAGCAGTAGAGGCCTTAATCCCTTTGGGACCCTGAGAAATTGTCTCTGGATCTGCAACAGGGCTTTTGTAAAGAAATTTGTGAGTTTCAGGAACTCTGTAGTATCTGTCTGGTTTGACTGGCGCTGGGGCAAAGAATCAGGGTTTAAACTAGATTCAGAATACACATCATCAATATCTAACACTGGAGGAAAAGCTAATGGTCCGTGCTGAGGCAGTAAAAGGAACTCTCGGAGCCTTTTTTTTTTTTTTTTTTTTTAAATTCTGAGTAATCCTGACCCTCTCAATGGAAATGCTCCCTCATGGTATGTAAAGTTTCCCCAAACGAGTAATCCTCTGGTGGGGAAGCTGAAGGAATTGATTCCTCAGCATCCGAATCCTGATCTGATGAGGAATCTGAGGAGAGGGAGGCCTGGTCAGAAAGATCATATTCTACATCTTGTCTAGGTCTTTTATCAGGAGGGGAATGGGAACCCCTGATCAGAGTGATTAAGTCTTCAGCCATTTTGAGCATTTGTTTCTTAGGCATGGAAGCCTGAGCTGGAGAAAGCCGAACTTGCTTTTTTAATTTTAAAGGAGTTTTAGGCATTGAATGAGATTTAATTGTGATAGTAGCAGGTCTAAATACACCCTCTGAAGCCGAGGGCTGAATCTGTTAGGCCAGATCCCTCTGAAGGGATGCTGTCAGAGGGGCCTAAAGCCGGAGTATCCGAAGACCCGGCCGTGTCCACGTGGGACTCAGAGGTAGCCTGTGGCTCCATAGTAGCGGTCGTCAGAGGCTGCGAGGGCGGCTCGCTGACAACCGGAGAACTGGCGGCTGGCCTAGCAGAGGCCTCGTCGTCCGGTTTGGGCCTCGGATGTCACTCTTGTCTTTGCGTTTTTTAAGCAAAGCAGTCGTTGGTTGCCCCGACGGCATTGTGTAATTAAATCGTCTACCAAAATAAAGTCAGGCACAATCAAACCGACGCTTAATAGTGCGCTTGTTAAACCTAGCAGAAAATCGACAACCAGTGACGTCGTGGTCAGGGCCTAGGCAAGGAATGCAATAAGAATGAAAATCCTTATGAGGTATTTGCTTCCCACAAGAAATACAATTACTAACTTTTACTGACATCGGTCTGAGGCAAGAAAAAGTTTCCCCAACGGATACTTAGCTTTATAGAAGACGTCGGTTCTGAAACTCGAATTGAAAATCTCAGGATTCGGTTGACCGGCACTTGCGAACTGCTTCTGCTTCAGGCACTGCTTGGCAAGAAAGACGGACGGAAGTGGCGTTGGCTGCATCTTTTATACCCCTGGCGCTCTGACGTCAGGGAGGAGGCGACGGCAACTGACGCCGGACCAAGACTTTGGTATACTGGCCGACCGCGGGACCGCCTGACGGCAGGATAACCCAAGTGTAATGACTGCAGCAGTGTAACACAATGAACATCAATAATATCACGGACTGCTGGGGAGATACTGGAAAGCCTGGCTAAGGATGGAAGCGGAGTAACCAAGCTGTGAGCTGGAGAGTTTGAAGGGATTGGTGCAACCCACCTGATTGATGAATCAGAAGATCTGGAACTGGGTCCAGAATCCACGGTTGATCCACAAGGTGGAGGTGCAGGAACGGGAACCGTATCTGTCGAGGCCAAAAAAGGGCAATGAGGATCGAGTCTTGGTATTAGGGGAAAAGCGTAACGGAGTCCCTGAGGCCAATCTTGGACTAGAGCATCTCTGAATATACGACCTGGGAGAGGAAGTAGGGAGAAGTAGCTGCTGCATTTGTTGTTGAGAGGAGTGGCAAACAGATAGCAGCAAGGCTGTTCCCATTTGTGAAAGATAAGATCTGCAACTTCCTGATTCAGAGACCACTCGTGAGGCATGAGAATAGCTTTGCTGAGCCTGTCCGCTATGTCATTGGATTTCCCAGGGATGTGCGTTGCTATCAGAAAATGTTGGGAGGAAATTGCCGATTGCCACGGTCTGAGAGCTTCTCGACACAAGGGGTAAGACCAGGTCCCACCCTATTTGTTGATGTACCACACCACTGACATGTCTGTTAAGAATGCAATGGTCCCAGAAGGAAGAGAGTATTGAAGGGATTGCAACTCTAAGAGCACCACTCTCATTTCTAGGACATTGATATGCAGATGGTACTCGCGAGGTTGGCAAGAGCCTTGGACTGTCCTGCCTAGATAATGCCCCCCCCCACCCTATCAGGGAGGTGTCCGTGGTCACTGTGGCTACCGGAGGGGGTTGTATGAAAGGTCTGCCCTGAACCACTAGTGGGGAGACCATCCACCATGAAAGGTGCCTTTTGCATGTTTCTGTGATCAGGATGATGTGAGACACAGGTAGCTACTGGAATGACCACTGCATGAAAAGAAGCCACTGAAGGATTCTCATGTGGAAACGCGCTAATGAGACAGGAAGAATTGCAGCTGCCATGCAGCCTAGAGCTTGGAGGACATATCTGACTTGAATCCTTTTGCTCTGCATTAGAATTAACACTTGTTGACGAATAATGGAAACTCTTTCCTGTGGTAATCTTGCAAACATTTATTTTGTGTTTAATTCTGCTCT
This sequence comes from Protopterus annectens, assembly GCF_019279795.1. Lineage (NCBI taxonomy): Eukaryota > Metazoa > Chordata > Ceratodontiformes > Protopteridae > Protopterus > Protopterus annectens. Next base: position 1,956,737,858 of record NC_056739.1, read on the forward strand.
TATGTATGTGACAGAATGACAGAGCAACAAGGAGGTTTTTCGAAGTTTATTGAAATGCCTAGTTGATTGCATGTTGTGATTGTATAATCCCGTGACTCTAAGAGTTGATGCCTGGTGGTAGCAGTCAGGAGCCAGTCATCTAGATAGGGAAACACCTGGAATCCTTGACGCCTCAAGTGAGCCGTGACTACTGCCATACACTTGGTGAACACCCTGGGGGCTATGGTGAGACCAAAGGGCAGTGCTCTGAACTGGTAATGACTGGCCCCTACCCGGAAGTGAAGAAATCTTCTGGAGCGTCTGTCCATCTTGATATGGTAGTACGCGTCCTGAAGATCTATCGAGCACATCCAATTGTCCTGACCCAGAAAATGGAGAATGGACTGCAGTGTCACCATCTGGAACTTTTCTTTTTGCACAGATTTGTTCAATCTGCTGAGATCCAGTATTGGTCTCCAGTCCCCTGTCTTTTTTGGTACTAAAAAGAATCTTGAGTAAGTTCCGGATCCTATTTGGTTTGCGAGGACTTGTTGAATGGTTCTTTTTTCTAGCAGTCTTGAAACTTCTGTGACTGCTTGATCCCTTAGATTGGATGGGACATTTAGGATGGACTTTTTTGATTCTATGGGGGATTGATGGAAGGGAATTTTGTAACCTCCGGATATAATGGATAGTAACCATCTGTCTCTTGTTATATTTTGCCAGGCTTTTGGGTACAGAGAAAGTCTTCCCCAGACTGCCTCCAGAGGTGAGCAGTCGGGCAACCCTTCAGGGATGCTGGGAGGGCTTGACAGAGAAGGTTTCTCTGTCACCCTGTTTTTGCGGTCCCCCTCTGCCATGAGGGCGTCTGTTGTTGTTTCCCCCTCTGCCCCTGGGGGAAAAATAACCATGCGTGTCAGGCAAGGGTCCCTGGGATTTTCAGAACCACATCTTTCCACTCTTCTGACCCTTGGGATAAGGTCTGGAAGGGGTGGAAAAACGGACACCCACGGCAGAAAGAGTCTTGCCTTCCTGCTCACACCTGGTCAATGTGTCTTTCACCTGAGGCCCAAAGAGAGAGGAGCCATCAAAGGAACTATTGGTGAAGGACGCTCGAAAGGTTTCTGCAAACTGACACAGTCGCATCCAAGCATGTCTCCTAAGAGCCACACCTGTCCCTACGGCTCTGCTCGCTCCATCGGCTGCATAGGAAATCAGCCTCATGGAGGTGTTGACTATGGAATTAAGAGTCGTAAGCTGATAAGCTAATTTGGCTGGTACCCCTTCAACTGTAGCTTGAAGGGTATCTCCAAGCTCTTTCAGGAGATCCCTTTGAAGACGTGGAAAATGGCATAGATAGTTCAGGGACCTCATTGAAAAGGTCACTGAAGCAAACATTCGCTTTCCATATCTGTCCATCTTCCGAGACTCTTTGCTTGGAGGATGAACAGATGAAGAGATTTCTGCTAACTCTTTCTTGGTGGCTGCTGCTACCACCATGGCATCAACAGGCACACCTTTGGAGAGAAATTGTTTGTCCTGGGGGGCTGTAATAAATTTGTTTGGTCTCCTCGGAGTAGGTTCCACAGAATCTGGAGCTGACCAAGCCTTTCAAGCCACTACAGACATGAGTGGATCGAAAGGAGGGGATACCCAGGAGGTGGAAGGTCGGGAACCAAATGCGTCCAGGAATCCAGACTCGTCCTCAGTAGGGGCTAGGGAAGTCCAGTCCCCCCTCTGTCTAAGCATTTCAAGGATGTCCGAGAAGGAAACATCTTCAGAGGGGGACCTTGGGGACCCTTCCGATTCATCCCTGTCTGTATCTGAGGTGCCAGACTCAGGGGAGTCTATGTGCTTCCTCTTGCACTTGTTCTTACGAGGAGGCTCCTCTGAGTGATCAGGGGAGGCTTCGGAAGAAGACGGATCACCCAATGGGGTATCCTGGGGCATAGGTTCCCTACGCTTGGGGTCTGGAGGAGGAGTAAAGGTTGGAACAGGCACCACAGGGGAGGAGCCGCTGGAGCTGGCAGTAGAGCTGTTTGGGGGGACAGCATACTCCACATGACCTCAAAGGAGTCCCAACCTCTAGGCAGAGAAAGCGCTGGCACCGAAGAGACAGGAGTCCTTCTCCGCATCGAGGGTGATGGCTCCGAGGCCTTTGTTGGAGCCGAGCTCACCTGCACCGAAGCTCCGAGGGTGAGAACGGGGTCGGACAAGGGTCCGATGCCACCCCCCCCCTCAGAGCCGAGAGAGACCCAGATCCCTCGATAGAAGGTACAATCGAGGTGATCAGAGCCGACATCGGAACTGAAGGAGAGATGATGATCGGCGCCGACGGTTCAACTACCTGCAGATCCATGGTCTCCGGCTCCGAGCTAAATGTAGTCAGAGGAGGAACAGAAATAGAGGTGGTTGGAGCAGATACCTGCTGAGGTGGCCTTGACAGTAATTTTACCAGGGCCTGTAACTTAAGCTACCTACTTACTACTCTCTCCACGTCATGATCTGATAATCTAGAGGATCGAGAGGAGTGGGAGGAATGATGGCTATGTTCACTCTAACAAGGGTGACCGAGGTGCCGAATGGATGGACTCCAAAGACGGAGACCTCAGTCTCTTATGGCTCCGAGACAGCTCCGAAATAGCAGATGGAACCGACGGACAAGCTGCCTTGTTGGTGCCAGGCGGCACAGACATACTTGGTTGGTCAAGTAAGGGAGTCGGCTCCGAAGGTGGAGCCAACAGCTTGACAGACTTAGGGGATTTCGCTGGCTAAGTACTTTTAGCCGGAGAGTCCTGAGGCTTCAATAATCCCCCAAGGATTAATTTGTTTTTACGCTCCTGCAAGACTCTTGGACTAAATGCGCGACATAAAGAACAGGAGTCCTGCAGGTGAACAGCGCCCAAACAATATACACAACTAGTGTGCCCATCTGTCAGAGACATTTTCTGACACTTTTTGAAGCCAGATACCTTGGTATCTTTAGACATTTTCCTAACACTACTACACTAAAAAAACACAATAACGATAAGAGAAAAAAAGGTTATAACAGTTATTACAATTAAACGGCTAACCCAATAGAGGAGAGGGGGGGACTCTCTAAGTGAAAACAAGTTTAAGGGGAAAGAGGCCTGTGGAAAGGAGCGACGGCCAACAAAGCACACACACGCATGCACACACACAGTATAAGGCGATAAGGGTTATAAGTATTAAGACTAATGTTAATAACACTTTTACTATTAAAAAATTTTACAATAACAGGAAACTATAAGTACAAAACAATACTGAGCCTGAGCCAGAAACGAAGCACCTCGCAGCTTAAGTGGCAAACGAGATCTGGGTATCTGACGCTGGGCATTCTGGGATAAGGGGTAGCCTTCAAGCCAGTAAACAGCTCTCGAGCTATAGAAGATGGCCGAGTCGGAGCTGAGGATCGGCTCTGAACCCAAACAGCAAGAACGAAGGCGAGATGGACAACTTAACATTGTATTTTCCTTTGTTTGAAAATTTGGGGAAGAACAATGGTAGCTCTATGGATTGATTTAAGTTAGTTTAGGATGCCACCTTTGGAAGGACAGATTTATTTATTAAATGTTACATTTGTTTACCGGGAGTGTCCGACTGTGTCAAAGGCCCATTTTTAGCGGAGGCCCAAGGAGAAAAGCTCCAATACAAAATTTTAAAATCACACCTAGGGAAAAAAACATATAATAAGTCAATAAACAAGGTCATATATGCAAAGAATTGTTATACATCATCAAAAATAGGGAAAATGTCGCGTGGGTTTCCTCCGGGTGCTCCAGTTTCCTCCCACATCCCAAAGACATGCTGCAGGTGGATTGGACACTCTAAATTGGCCCTAGGTGTGTGTGTGCATGTGTGTGCCTTCTGTGGAAGGTTGGGCGCTGGGCTGGCAACTCGACACCGAAAACTCCACTGCTAATCATGAGCGGACAAGGTGAACCGCTGTGGTGACCCCTAACTGGGAAAAGCCGAAAAAAGAAGAACAACAAAAATAGGGAAAATATATGAATTACAAGTAAGCAAATTAACATATAAGTTGATGCAAGTATGAACTAAGATACAACATGGGTAGACTAACTGGCATGAAGTCACAAATCAGACATTTGTATAGTGTTAATAGTATGTATATAAAAAAGAAATTGGGCTTGAGTTATACTGATGGGAAAAGTTAAAGGTTAGAAGCGAGGCAAGTGCGGTGCTATCCAGAGCAAGGAATGATCATCATGGGGTAGTGCAGGAGGAGAGCCACTTTTTAGTTCGGTGTTTCTTGAGCAGCAGTTGGAATTTGGAAAAGTCATCACTGTTATGTAGGTGCAGGAGAACGGAGTTCCAGGTCTTGGATATTTGGTTGGAGAACAGAGAATCCCCAAAACTATTTTTGGTTTTGGTGACCTTAGTGGAAGTTTGTTTGATGATCACAGGGATCTACTGTTGATATAGAATTATTAAATTTATAGAGCGAAAAAGGTGGTTGGAGAATATATTTTCCCAATCATGACCACTCTGTCCTCCAGCAGCCAAAGGCCAGGGAAAGGAGGGTGGGATGTGAGAATGAAGGTGAGATGGACAACACACATGGAACATTATGGTACGTATGTAACTTCTTTATGTGATGATGTCCTATCTCACCTTTATTCTTCACTGGTTGGGACAGCATCTCTAGCACCATATTTCTTGGGCGGTTCATGGAAGAATATTCTTCAGAACAGTGTACCCAAAAGAGGCCATGTTCCTGGAGGACAAATCTACTTTGTAATGGATGATAAAGGTATGAGGCTTTGCCCATGTTGCAGCAGCACAAACACTGTCAATTAGTAGTCTAGCCCAAAAAGCAGACAAGGCTGCTATGGTTCTCGTAGAATGACCCTCAACTCTAAAGGGTAGATCTTTATTGTGAAATTTGTATGTAAAGGTAATGCAATCTGATAGCCATTTTGAAAGTGTGACCTTAGATAGAGGAACACCTTTTTTAGATTCTGAAAATGAAACAAATAATTGGTCAGATTTTCTGAAGTCCTATGTAAGCAGAAACGTAACTGTCTATGTACATCCAAGTTGGTGTAGTGAATATTCTGCCTTGCTGCCATAGTTAGGAAAAAATACCGGTAGTTCTATGGACTGATTTAAGTTAAGATTCTGAGCACACTTTTGGTAGGAAGGATGGGTTTTGTTCAAAGAGAAACTCTGTCATTGTGGAAAAGCATGAATATACATAATGCTAATAGCTATGAAATTCTTCTAGCAGAAGTGATGGCAATCAAAATAATTGTTCTCCATGTCAAGAACTTTAGAGCACAGGATGATGCTGGTTCAAAGGGTGGGAAGAATCAAACAGGATAAAACAAAGTTTAGGTCCCATGGTGGTAAATGAGTCTTAATGGGTGGTCTTAAACTAGTGCCCCTCAGAAAAGCTTTGCATAATTTTAGAGACATCAGACTGGGGCCCAAATCACTTGCATGAAAATTGGATATCGCTGCTAACTGGACTCTAGTGGTAGCTGCAGCTGTGCCTTCATTGAACAGCTTCATTAAAAATTCAGGAATGGAACCTATGGTGCAGAAAAGGAATCAATGTGGTTAATTGATCCCCAGGAAGAAAATCTTTTCCATTTACTCAAGAATAATTTCCTCGTTGAAGCCTTATGAGATGCAATCAAGATACGTTTCACAGACGAAGAAAGGTTAGGGAGCCTGGTTATATTTGGAATCATTGCAACCAAGCTGTCAATTTGAGGGTATGAACAGAGGGAGAGAACATCCCTGACGCAAAGCGAGTCCTGAAGTGCTTGAAATGCCAACAGCACTGCTCTCATCTCTAGGACGTTGATGTGCAAAAGGGCCTCGTGATCCTGCCAAGTGCCTTATACTGTCCTTTCCAGAAAACGTCCCCATACCACATCTGGGAAGCATCAGTGGTTACTGTGGCTAATGGCTGTGGAAGAACAAAGGGTCGGCCTAGTGTCACGAGTGGAGTGAAGCCACCAGTGAAGGTCTTCCTTGCAGGACTCCGTTATCAGAATTTGGTGGCACTTGGGCAGTTCCTGCAATGACCACTGAGTGAATAGTAGCCACTGCAGAATCCTCATTTGCAGGCGTGCTAATGGAACTAAGTTTATTGCTGCTGCCTTGATTCTCAAGACTTTCAGGACTATCCTTTCCTGTACTCTTTTCTTGGAAAGAAGGTTTAAGATCTGATGTCGCAGTACTTGATCTCTTTCTGGAGGAAGTTTTGCCATCATTTTTACTGTGTCTAGCTTTGCTCCTATAAAAACGATATGTTGAGATGGCAACAAGGCAGATTTTTCATAATTTATCATGATTCCTAGATGAGAGTAGAAAATAATGTGGTGTCTCTTGCTTTTAGTACTAGATGTTTGGTGGTTGTGGTTAGGAGCCAGTTGTCCAGATACGGAAAGACTCGGAATCCTAGACGTCTCAAATGAGCTGTGACTACTGCCATACACTTGGTGAACATTATGGGGCTGTAGTGAGACCAAAGGCAGAGCCCGGAATTGGTAGTAACTGGCTCCCAGCCAGAAGCACAGGCAACTCCAGGATGGCCTCTCCATTTTTATGTGGTAGTACGCATCCTGGAGGTCTATAGAGTACATCCAATCATCTTTTGCCATAAAAGGGAATATCGAATGCAGTGTTACCATCCGGAACTTTGTTTTTCTTACTGATTTGTTTAATCCGCTGAGATCCAGTATGGATTTCCAGTCCCCTGTTCTCTTTGGCACTAAAAAAAAAGTACAGTTTTGTACCTACCATAAATGTAGATGTCCGATAGATATGCAACTGCAGTCCTGACATATGGGTTGTCCTGCCTCAGGCAGCCCTTCGGTCGACCGGATTCCAAAGTCTGGGTCCGGCGTCGGCTGATGTCGCCTCCTCCCCGACGTCATAGCGGCCGGGGTATAAAGGCATCCGCCGACGCCATCTTCTTCAGTGTTTCTTGCCCCAGATGCCAGGTGCCCTCCAAAGAAGGCTAAATTTGGTGAGTGGATAAAAAAATTCCAGACATGCACAACAGTAATAAACAGATACACCATAACAGATATCCCCAGCTGATAAGAGAAAAGGGGGAATGGACCCAAAAGGAAAATTGCAGAGGGGTAGGAGGGAGGGAAAACCTGACTGCAGTTTCATATCTATTGGACATCTACATTTATGGTAGGTACAAAACTGTACTATGTCCTTCAAGAATGCAACTGCAGTCCTGACATATGGGTTGAATACCATAGCCAAGCTGGGGGTGGTAGGATCTAGTAAAGGGATGGTGTAGCTAAAATGTCCTGCAGGACTGCCGAAGCAACGCCTGCTCTGGATCTGGAGTATAAAGGCAGGTTGTAGTGTTTGGTAAATGTATGCACGGAGCTCCATGTAGCAGCCTCTAGAATGTCCTTCGTAGCCACTCCTCTTAGAAAGGCTGTGGATGTGGCTATAGCTCTGGAGGAGTGTGGCCTAATGTTGGCTGGCACACTTTTTCCATGGAAAGAGTAACAGAATCTGATGCAGTGTCCAATCCATTTTGAAATTGTTTGTTTGGAGATTGCCTTTCCTTGTACACCAGCAGCATAGGCTACAAATAGTTGGTCAGACTTTCTGGTGGTCTTTGTTCTGTCCAAGTAGTGGCATAATTGTCTGTGTATGTCCAAAGTGTGCAGCAGCTTTTCCCCCTTATTCTGAGGATTTGGAAAGAAAGTAGGCAGGTGAATTGCTTGATTTAGAGACACCCTGGATAACACTTTTGGCATGAATGAAGGATTGGTTCTTAGAGAGACTCTGTCCTGATGAAAAATGAGGAAGGGAGGTACTGCCATGAGGGCCTGTATCTCCGAGACTCTTTTTGCTGAGGTCACTGCCAACAGGAAAACCGTTTTCCAGGAGAGAAATTGCATTTCTGAAGATGCTGCTGGTTCAAAAGGAGGGAGAGTTAATTTTTCCAAGACAAAATTGAGGTCCCATGCAGGTACTGGTGGTCTTCTGGGAGGTTTGATATTCTTTATCCCTCTTAGAAACTGTCTTAGCAAGGGATGCGAAAACACAGGTGGGTCACAGTTGTATTTTGCTGAGATTGCTGAAGCGTGAATTTTTATGGAAGAATATGAGAGGCCACTATGAAACATTTCTGCCAAGTATTCTAATATCTGTGGTATGCTCATTACTGATGCATCCTGACCCTTGTTGGCATTCCAAATGATGAATCTCTTCCACTTTGCTGAGTAGGTTTTTCTGGTGGAAGGCCTGCATGCTTCCAGCAAGATTTCTTGAACTTTTTCGGAAAGAGAGATATGGGTAAAAGTCATGGAACCCTCCAAGCTGCCAACTGCAAAGTTTGCAGGTTTTGATGAACAGTCCTGTAATTGTGCTGAGTTAGAAGAAGAGGCCATTGAGGCAAGGGCCACGGTTTGATGTGAGTTATGCTCAAAAGCAATGGGTACCAGTGCTGCCTTGGCCAGTCTGGAGCTATCAAAATTCCTTTTGGTTGGTCTACTTTGATCTTCAGTAACACCTTGGTCAGTAATGGTAGAGGAGGGAATGCATAAATTGTTAGTGAATTCCAGCTGAAGGAGAGAGCATCCGTTTTCCAGGCTAGAGGATGGTGCGTCCTTGAACAGAACTTCTCCAGGTGATGGTTGAGGTGAGAAGCAAAGAGATCTATGTCCGGTCTTCCCCATGCACTTGTTATTTGTGAGAAAATGTGAGGATGCAGCATCCATTCGTGTGGATCCAAGAAATTTCTGCTCAGCCTGTCCGCCAGAACATTGTCCTTGCCTGGAACAAACTGGGATTGCAAGTGGATGTTCAGTCTCAGGGACTTTTCCCAAAGAGTCATTGTTAGTCTGCAGAGGGGATAAGAATGAGTGCCTCCCTGCTTGTTTATATACCACATGACAGTGGTGTTGTCTGTCCTTATTAGTAGATGACCTTGTTGAAGGGATTTCCAGAAGGTCTCGATTGCATGTATCACTGCTAACATTTCTTTTTGATTTATGTGCAGATGCATTTCCCTGGGAGACCGCTGCCCTTGAATGCATCTGCCCTCCATGTGCGCCCCCCATCCATGATCCGAGGCATCTGTTGTAATGGTTTGACTTGCTACAGGTTTGTTGAAGGACATGCCTTTGTTTGAATGACTTGCTTGAGCCCACCACAAAAATTCCCTTTGCAGGCATGGAATGAGTGGTATTACGTCTTCTAGATTGTGGCTGTGTTGAGACCATAAGCTTTTTAGCTACCATTGTAGCTTTCTCATGTGTAGTCTTGCCAGAGGGATCAGAAGAATGCAAGATGCCATAAACCCCAGGGCCTGCAGGATTTTCCTTGTGGTCAGCTGGGTGAGCTTTGCTAGGCTTTTGAAGTAATCTGGTAAGTGTTCCTGTTTCTCGTCTGTGAGGAAAGCCATTTGTGATTGTGTGTCCAGTTTGGCTCCTAGAAAAATAATCTGTTGGGATGGCAGTAGTCTTGATTTTTGAATGTTGACTGTGTATCCCAAAGCCTGTAGTAATTGAATGACATAGTCCAAGTTTCTTATCAAGGTTTGTTTGCTGTCTGCTTGTATAAGGCAATCATCCAGGTAAGGGTATATTTGTATCCCCTGGAGTCTGCAATGTGCAACTACTGATGCCAGGCATTTCGTGAATACTCTGGGTGCAGTAGATAAGCCGAATGGCAATGCTGAGAATTGATAATGCTCTGACCCTGCAAGAAATCTGAGGTATCTTCTGCAACTGTGTCTGATTGGGACATGCAGGTATGCCTCCTTGAGGTCCAAAGTAACCAGCCAAGACCCCTTGCCCAGCATGGGAAGGAGTTGCTGTAACGTCAGCATTTTGAATTTTGGCACAATGAGAAAAGTGTTTAGAGCGGGCAAGTCCAGTATAGGTCTCCATTGCTTTTCTTTTCTTGGAACAAGGAACAGTCTTGAATAGAATCCCTGGCCTTGCTCCTGAGGAGGTACTTTTTCTATTGTTTTTATTTGTAACAGTTTTGCAACTTATAAGAGTGCCTCTGCCCTTTGATTTTGTGGCAGGTTTGGCATGCCTTGTCTCGTAGGTAAGGTATGGAAGTGGAACCTGTAACCTTTGCCTACTATGTCCAGAATCCATTTGTCCTTGGTTAAAATGTGCCAGTTTTTTGAGAAAGTACAGTTTTGTACCTACCATAAATGTAGATGTCCGATAGGCATGCATCTGCAGTCCTTACAAATGGGTTGTCCTGTCGTCAGGTAGCCCTTCGGTCGGCCGGATTCCAAAGTCTGGGTCTGGCCTCGGCTGATGTCGCACTTCACCCGACGTCATAGCTGCAGTTATTCGGGTATAAAGGTATCAGCCGATGCCATCTTCCTCAGTGTTTCTTGCCCCAGATGCCAGGTGCCCTCTAGGAAGGCTAAATTTGGATAATTGCAAAAGTTTCCAAATAAGAGAGAGCAAACAAAAATAAACATGTATATACATATATACAAACAAATACACCATAATAGATTCCCCCAGCTAGCTAGAAGATGGGTAAATACCCTGGGAGTACCTCAGAGGGGAAGGAGGGTGGGTAATCCTGACTGCAGATGCATGCCTATCGGACATCTACATTTATGGTAGGTACAAAACTGTACTATGTCCTTCAAGGATGCATCTGCAGTCCTTACAAATGGGTAGAATACCATAGCCAAACTGGGGGAGGAGGAGTAATAAGATTATGGTGTAGTTAAGATCCCTTGCAAAACAGCAGTGGCAAAACCTGCTCGGGATCTGGAGAATAAGGGTAAATTATAATGCTTGGCAAATGTATGCACGGAGCTCCAAGTAGCAGCCTCTAAAATATCTTTGGTAGCCACTCCTCGTAAAAAAGCTGTGGTAGTGGCTGTAGCCCTTGTAGTGTGAGGTCTGATGTTTTCTGGAGTTTTCTTCCCATGGTAAGAGTAACAAAATCTAATGCAATTTCCTATCCACTTAGAAATTGTCTGTTTTGAAATCGCTTTTCCTTCCTTTCCTGTTGCATATGCTACCAGTAGCTGGTCAGTTTTTCTATTGCTCTTGGTCCTGTCCAGGTAGTAACGTAATTGTCTATGAACATCCAAGGTATGCAACAGTCTTTCTCCCCTGTTCTGTGGATTGGGGAAGAATGTAGGCAGGTGGATAGCCTGGTTTAAAGATACTCTGGAGACCACCTTTGGCATAAAAGTAGGATTAGTTCTCATGGACACACTATCTTGATGGAAGATCAGGAAGGGCTGTACTGCCATCAATGCCTGTAGTTCAGAAACCCTTCTTGCTGAAGTGATTGCAAGCAGGAAAGCAGTTTTCCATGATAAGTACTGTAATTCTGCTGTTGCTGCTGGCTCGAAAGGAGGGAGTGTCAACTTTTCTAACACAAAATTCAAGTCCCATGCTGGTAATGGTGGCTTCCTAGGTGGTTTTACATTTTTAATTCCTCTCAGAAACTGCCTGAGCAGAGGATGCGAAAAGACTGGAGGATCCAAGTTATATTCTGCTGAAATAGCTGATGCATGAATCTTAATGGAAGAATAGGACAGGCCATTGTGGAAGAGCTCTGCCAAGTATTCCAGGATGTTAGCTATGTTTACCAGTGACACATTTTCTCCTTTTGCAGTACTCCAAATGAGATACCTTTTCCATTTTGCTGAATAATTTTTTCTTGTTGAGGGTCTGCGAGCCTCCAAGATAATGTCTTTAACCCTTTGAGATAAATCTGGGTTATTTGGTCTTATGCAATGTTCCAGGAAGTCAGCTGCAGAGTTTTCAGGTTTGGATGCAGGGTTTTGAAGTTGTTCTGTGTTAACAGTAAGGGAACTAGGGGCAGAGGCCATATTTGTTCCCGAGACATACTCCTCAGTAATGGGTACCAATGTTGCCTTGGCCAGTCTGGAGCTATCAGGATGATCCTTGGACGGTCTTCTTTGATCTTCAGTAGCACCTTGTGCATCAAAGGAAGAGGTGGGAATGCATATGCTGTCAGGTTTTTCCAAATGAATGATAGGGAGTCCACTTTCCAAGCAAGTGGGTGGTACGTCCTTGTGCAGAATTTTTTCAGTTGGTGATTGTGTGGGGATGCAAATAAGTCTATTTCTGGTAGTCCCCATTTCCCTGTAATGGTTTTGAAGATGTCCGGATGCAGCATCCTATCGTGGGCATCCGTGGTAGTTCTGCTTAGGATGTCTGCTAGTATATTTTCTTTTCCTGGCACGAAAATCGCTTGCAGCTGAATGTTGAAGCTCAGGGCTACATTCCAGAGGTCCATTGTCATCCGGCATAGAGGGTATGAATGTGTGCCTCCCTGTTTGTTGATGTACCACATAACTGTGGTGTTGTCCGTCCTTATCAACAGTTGACCCTGTTGAAGAAATGGTCTGAAAGTCTGAATTGCCAGTTTTACTGCCAGCATTTCCTTTTGATTTATGTGTAGGTTCAGCTGATCTTTTGTCCATAAGCCTTGTATGCACTTGTCCAGCATGTGCGCCCCCCAACCGAGGTCTGAGGCGTCCGTTGTGATGGTCTGGCTTGGTTGAGTGCTGTGGAAGGGCAGTCCTTGGTTTGATTGACAGGCCTGAGCCCACCATTGGAATTCTTGCTTCAGGCATGGGATTATTGGAATTTGGGTTTCTAGGCTGTGCTTGTGCTGAGACCATAAATTCCTTAGGTACCACTGTAACTTTCTCATATGTAGTCTGGCATGTGGAATCAATATTATGCAGGATGCCATGTAACCCAGGGCTTGCAGGACTTTTCTTGCTGTTAGCTGGTTCTGCTTTGTTAATGTCATGAAGTAGAGAGGGAGTTGTTCCTGTTTTTCTACTGTTAGGAATGCCATTTGTTTTGATGTGTCCAGCTCTGCACCCAAGAAGGTTATCCTTTGGGATGGTATCAGCCTTGACTTTTTTATATTGACTGTGTATCCCAGGGCTTGCAGTAGATGAATGACCGTTTTCAAGTCTTTTGTTAACTTGTTTTTGTTGTCCGCTTGTAACAGGCAGTCGTCCAGGTAAGGGTAGATTTGAATTCCCTGAAGTCTGCAATGAGTAATTACTGATGCCAGGCATTTCGTGAATACTCTGGGCGCAGTAGATAAGCCAAAGGGCAATGCTGAGAATTGATAATGCTCTGATCCTGCAAGAAATCTGAGGTATCTTCTGCAATCTGGTCTTATGGGGACGTGCAGGTATGCCTCCTTGAGATCTAGAGTTACCAGCCAAGACTCCTTGCCCAGCATGGGAAGAAGCTGCTGTAGGGCAGCATTTTGAATTTTGGAATAATGAGATATGTGTTTAAAGCGGACAGGTCGAGAATAGGTCTCCATTGGTTTTCTTTTCTTGGTACCAGGAAGAGTCTGGAGTAAAATCCTTGCCCTTGTTCCATAGATGGTACCTTTTCTACAGCTCTCATCCTTAGTAAGTGAGTTATTTGTTTTAGAGCTTCTGTCTTCTGATTTGGAGGTAGGTTTGGCATTCCTCTCTTCCTTGGTAGAGTATGGAAGTGAAACCTGTAACCTTGGTCTATTGTCTGTAAAATCCATTTGTCTCCTGTGATGTAATGCCAGTTTACTGAAAATAAGGCTAGTTTCCGCCTAAGGGTGCTTCTAGTTGTTCCCTGGTAGGCGGTGCCAGAGCCAAGTCACTGTGATTGTCCTGTGGAAGTGGTGGTGGCTGGGTCTGTGGCTGTACCTCACTGGTTGTTAGCCTGCCACTGACGTCCCCTGTAGGCACCTCTGGATTGACACCTGCCTCTTGAGCGCCTATTCCTGCCTCTTTGAGCTCTGGAGGTTTCTGGAAAGGACCAATTCTTGGAAGGCCAGTTCCTGCTAAACCTTGGAGGTTGGACCTGCAAAAAATCCTTGACTGTCTGGACAGATTTTGCTTTCTCTTCCACCTTCTTCAGCACCTGCTGTGCAGGAGAGCCAAACAAACTGAGCTTATCCATGGGAGCATCTAGGAGCTTTGATTTAACATGGTCTGATAAGGACTGCTCTTTTAACCATGCATGTCTTCTGATCACTGTACCAGTCATGGCTGATCTAAAGGAAGCCTCCAGTGCATCATAGCCGCATTTTAAGGAATGATTACTGACCTGCTGAATGTTATGTACCATTTCCTGAACAGACTTTTTGTCTAATGGCTCATCCGAGGACAGCTTTTTAGTTAACTGGTCTAACATAAATTCTTGATACTGAATCATGTGGAATTGACAGTTCAAGGCCCTAGCTGAAAGAGTAGCAGAAGTGTTAACTTTTTTACCCCATCTCTCTAAGGCCCTAGATTCCCTTTCAGAGGGGAGGGGGATTTTGGCAGAGATAGCTGCTACAGCCTTAGGTCCCTGGGAGATAGTTTCGGGATCTGCAAAAGGAGCCTTATACAAATGATAATGTGTGTCCGGAACCCTGTAGTACCTATCGGGCTTAGCAGGGGCCGGAGGAAGAGAATCAGGAGCAGTGCAAGCATCATTAAATGCATCATCCACAACAGCAAGTACTGGAGGAATGGCTAAAGGCCTATGCTGTGGCAAATGCAAAAAGGTTCTAAGCCTTTTCCTAGAGTCTGAAAAATCCTGGCCCTGCCATTGAAATTGTTCCCTCATAGCATGCAAGGTTTCCCCAAAGGAAAATTCCTCAGGCGGACAGGCAGAAGGAATGGACTCTTCAGCATCAGAGTCTTCATAAGGAGAAAAAGGGCCCTCTGGAGGGTTTGAATTATCTGATTCATCAGAGGAGTCATCTGTAGAAACTGGCTCAGGGGGCTCTACTCTAGGCCTCTTCTCTGGAGGTGGGTGAGAGGCCCTGTCTGGGTGTGGTTGGGATCCCCTGATCAAAGAAATGAGATCCTCTGCTAGACTAAGCATTTGTGAACTAGAGCTAGGCCTGTGAGAGGGGGTCTTAGCAGGCACAGTTTTGGTAGATTTTGCTGCTTTAGCCCTGGCAAAGGCCTTAATCGACATGGATGCAGGAGACCTAGCAGCTCCACGTGCAGGAGTAGAAATATCCAAAGGGATAGTATCAGATAAATCCTGAGAACCTGCAAGAGCGGGTGGGATTTCAGTAGCAGATTCAATCATGCTGGATGAGGCCTCGGTAGGAGGTAAGCTCGGCAAGGAAGAACCGTGGACTCTGTTTCAGCCGAAACCGAGACACTCGCGGTTGGCTTAACCGCGTTTCGCCGAAACCGCGGACCGCGAGTGTCGGTCCTTTCCTTGCGCTTTTAGAAATTTGCGTGGTCGGAGTATCCGACGGCATAATGTAAGCAAAAGCGAGCTGAAAACTCCTCAGCAAATTCCGACCGACATCTAAGCGTTCGTCGGTTGAAAGAAGCACAGGCTAGACAAGCTGCTACGTCGTGGTCTGGGCCTAAACAAGGTAAGCAGTAAGAGTGGAAATCTTTATGAGGTATTTGTTTCCCACAAGTTAAACAGTTATTCACTTTTTCTGACATCGGCTGAGGCAAGAAAGAGTCCCCAACGGGTACATAGCTTTAGAAGTCTTCGGTAGTAGTAATCTCTGGTTCTGACCGACCGGCACTTGCGAACAGCTTCTGCTTGCGCCACGCGCAAGAAAGACTGAGGAAGATGGCGTCGGCTGATACCTTTATACCCGAATAACTGCAGCTATGACGTCGGGTGAAGTGCGACATCAGCCGAGGCCAGTCCCAGACTTTGGAATCCGGCCGACCGAAGGGCTGCCTGAAGACAGGACAACCCATTTGTAAGGACTGCAGATGCATCCTTGAAGGACATTAAGGATAATTTTCCGCCTAGAGGTGCTTCTCTTTGAGCCTCGGACGGCGGTGTGAAAGTCAAGTCATTGTGATTGTCCCTGTGGTGCAGCTGAACTCCCTGCGCCACTTCTCTGATTTGGTGGTTGCCATTGGCGGCCCCTGTAGGAGCCTCGGTATTGCCCTCTACCTCGAACATGCCTGTTTTTTCCCCTTTGAAACTTGTCAGTGTCTGGAAAGGACCAATTCTTTGAAGGCCAATTCCTGCTGAATCTGGGTGGCTGAACCTGGAGGAAATCCTTGATTGTACTGATTTAGCCTTTTCCTCAATAGACTTCAACACATCCTGTGCATTAGCACCAAAAAGCTTCTGTTTTTCCAGAGGTGCATCTAGGAGCTTTACTTTAACATGGTCTGGCAGTGGCTGTTCTTTCAACCAAGCATGTCTACGTATAACGGCCCCTGTCATAGCTGCCCTACATGAAGCTTCCAATGCATCATAACCACACTGAAGAAAATGATTGCTAACCTGCTGAGTGTTATGAACCATATCTCCTGCAATGCCTTTCTATCTATAGGCTCAGGAGAGGCTAACTTTTTCTGCAGATCATCCATTAAATAATCCTGGTACTGAAACATATGAAAAAGACAGTTAAGTGACTTCATGGCAAGGGTGGAGGAGGTATAAACGTTTTTGCCCCATCTCTCCAGGGACCTAGATTCCCTGAAAGCGGGCAAAGGGTTTTTGGCCGAGGAAGTAGCCACTCCTTTGGGCCCCTGAGAAATAGTTTCTAGATCCACAGTGTGAGCCTTAAAGAGACGCTTATGAGTTTCAGGAACCCTGTAATATCTGTCTGGCTTGACAGGAGCAGGGGGGAGAGAATCAGGGGAAGCACTGGAGTCTGAGTATACATCATCCAAGACATCCAACACTGGAGGAATAGCTAATGGTCTGTGCTGGGGTAATTTAAGGAAGGTACGTAAAGTACAGTTTTGTACCTACCATAAATGTAGATGTCCGATAGGTATGCATCTGCAGTCATCACATATGGGTTTGTCCTGCCTCAGGCAGCCCTTCGGTCGGCCGGATTTCAAAGTCTGGGTCCGGCGTCGGCTGATGTCGCCCTTTCCCCGACGTCACAACGCCTGGGGTATAAAAGCATCAGCCGACGCCATCTTCCTCAGTTTTTCTTGCCCCAGATGCCAGGTGCCCTCTAGGAAGGCTACATTTGGAAAAATGCAATAAAATATCCAAACATTTGCAAAAACATATATATATATATATATATATATATATATATATATATATATATATATATGTGTGTAAAAACAAATACACCATAATAGATCCCCCAGCTAGCTAATAGAGAGGTAAGCACCCTAGGAATACCACAGAGGGGAAGGAGGGAGGGTAAACCTGACTGCAGATGCATACCTATCGGACATCTACATTTATGGTAGGTACAAAACTGTACTATGTCCTTCAAGGATGCATCTGCAGTCATCACATATGGGTAGAATACCATAGCCAATCTGGGGGTGGAGGTACTAGGAAAAGGATGGTGTAGCTAAGATACCCTGCAGGACAGCCGTAGCAAAGCCTGCTCTGGATCTGGAATATAAAGGTAAATTGTAATGCTTGGCAAATGTATACACGGAGCTCCATGTGGCAGCTTCTAAAATGTCTTTTGTAGCCACCCCTCTTAAGAAGGCTGTGGAGGTGGCTCCGGCTCTCGTTGAATGAGGTCTAATGTTAGCTGGTACAGTCTTTCCATGAAATGAATAACAAAAGCGGATGCAACTTCCTATTCATTTTGAAATTGTCTGTTTGGAAATTGCTTTTCCTTGAGTACCAGCAGCATATGCTACCAGCAGCTGGTCAGTTTTTCTGAAACCTTTAGTTCTGTCCAAGTAGTAGCGCAACTGTCTGTGAATGTCCAGGGTGTGCAGCAGTTTCTCCCCTTTGTTTTGTGGATTTGGGAAGAAGGTAGGCAAGTGAATGGCTTGATTCAATGAAACCCTGGATACCACCTTTGGCATAAAAGTAGGATTTAGTTCTTAATGAAACTCTATCCTGATGGAAAATAATAAATGGCTGAACTGCCATCAGGGCCTGCAATTCCGAAACCCTTCTTGCTGAGGTTATTGCCAGAAGGAAAGCAGTCTTCCATGAGAGGTACTGTAGATCTGCAGATGCTGCTGGTTCAAATGGAGGCAGTGTTAGTTTTTCCAACACGTAGTTAAGGTCCCAAGCAGGTAGAGGTGGTTTCCTAGGAGGTTTGATGTTTTTGATTCCTCTTAGAAACTGTCTTAGTAGAGGATGAGAAAAGACAGGAGGATCAGTATTGTACTCTGCTGAAATTGCTGAAGCATGAATCTTAATCTTAATAGAAGAGTAAGACAGTCCATTGTGGAACATTTCTGCCAAATATTCCAGGATATGTGCCATGTTCATCATTGTCGCATCTAGGCCCTTTGTGGTGTTCCAGATGAGAAATCTTTTCCATTTTGCTGAATATGCCTTCCTTGTGGAAAGGCGGCGAGCTTCCAGAATAATATTCTTCACTCTCTGGGATAGCTTATCCTGAGGAGGAGTCAAGGTATTCTCCACACTGTTAGTTGCAATGTTTTCAGGTTGGAATGTAGAGTTTTGTATCTGTGCTGTGTCAGTAGAAGTGGCCATAGAGGTAGGGGCCATGGCTTTGCACGTGACATGCTCCTTAGCAGTGGATACCAGTGCTGTCTTGGCCAGTCCGGAGCTATCATGATCACTTTTGGCTGCTCTGCCCTGATCTTCAGTAACACCTTGGTCATTAATGGAATAGGAGGAAATGCATACACTGTCAGATTTCTCCAGCTGAAAGAGAGGGCGTCCACTTTCCACGCTTGTGGGTGGTATGTCCTTGAGCAGAACTTCTTTAGTTGATGATTGTGGGGGGATGCAAATAGATCTATGTCCGGGCTCCCCCAAGATTGTGTTATCTGTTGGAAAATGTCTGGGTGCAGCATCCATTCATCTGCATCCATGATATTTCTGCTTAAGCTGTCCGCCAGTGTATTGTCCTTCCCTGGCACAAACTAAGCTTGTAGCTGTATATTGAGTTTCAAGGAAAGATCCCATAGATTCATTGCCAGTCTGCACAGAGGGTAAGAATGGGTACCTCCTTGCTTGTTTATGTACCACATAACTGTGGTGTTGTCTGTCCTTATTAGTAGATGGCCTTGATGCAGAAAGTGTTTGAAGGCCTCGATTGCATGTATCACCACTAGCATTTCTTTTTGATTTATGTGCATGCGTAGCTCTTTTCGTGACCACTGTCCTTGGATACATCTGCCCTCCATGTGTGCTCCCCAACCTAGGTATGAAGCGTCTGTTGTAATAGTTTGGGAGGTTTTTGGCTTTGTGAAGGGCAGCCCTCTGTTGGACTGGCTGGCCTAAGCCCACCACAGAAATTCCTTGTGAAGGCATGGAATGAGTGGGATTAAAGTTTCCAAACTGTGACTGCGCTGAGTCCATAAACTCCTTAGGTACCACTGTAGCTTTCTCATATGTAGCCTTGCTTGTGGAATCAAAAGAATACAGGATGCCATGTAACCCAGGGCCTGCAGGATTTTCCTTGAAGTCAGCTGAGTTTGTCTTGTCAGATTCTTGAAGTAATCCGGTAGATGACTATGTTTTTCTTCTGTGAGATAAGCCATTTGGGTGGTTGTATCTAGATCCGCACCCAGAAAGGTTATTCTTTGGGATGGAACAAGTCTTGATTTGTGCATGTTGACTGTATATCCCAAGGCCTGTAGAAGATTGATGGCATAATTTAAGTCCTTTATCAAAGTTTGTTGGTTGCCCGCTTGTATAAGGCAGTCATCCAGATATGGGTAGATTTGAATCCCCTGGAGTCTGCATTGTGCTATTACTGATGCCAGGCATTTCGTGAATACTCTGGGCGCAGTAGATAAGCCAAAGGGCAATGATGAGAATTGATAATGCTCTGACCCTGCAAGAAATCTGAGGTATCTTCTGCAACTTTGTCTGATAGGGACATGCAGGTATGCCTCCTTGAGGTCTAGAGTAACCAGCCAAGACCCCTTGCCCAGCATGGGAAGGAGTTGCTGTAGAGTCAGCATTTTGAATTTTGGCACAATGAGATAAGTATTCAGTACGGACAAGTCAAGAATTGGTCTCCATTGATGCTCTTTTCTTGGAACAAGGAATAGTCTGGAGTAAAATCCTTGGCCTTGTTCTGAAATAGGAACTTTTTCTATGGCTTTCATTTGTAGCAAGTTTGAGATTTGTTTCAAAGCCTCTGTCCTTTGATTTGGTGGCAGACCTGGTATGCCTTTTCTTTTTGGCAATGTGTGAAAATGGAACCTGTATCCGTTGTCTATTATTTGGAGTGTCCATTTGTCTCTTGTAATGTTGTGCCAATTTCTTGAGAATAAAGAAAGCTTTCTGCCCAAAGGTGCTTCTAATTGAGCCCTGGTTGGTGCAGTCAAAGCAAAGTCATTTAGTTTGTCCTTGTGCAGCAGTTGCAGATCCTGAACTGCCTGTCTGGATTGGAGGTTGCCATTGACGGCCTCTGTAGGAGGCCCTAGCTTGGCCCTCTACCTCTGGCACGCCTGTTTCTGCCCCTTTGAAATCTTTCTGTGTCTGGAAAGGACCAATTCTTGGAAGGCCAGTTTCTGCTGAATCTAGGCGGTTGGACTTGAAGAAAATCCTTAACTGTTTGTACAGATTTTGCCTTTTCCTCAAATTTCTTTAGGACGTCTTGAGCAGTGGAACCAAATAACTTTTGCTTTTACAGTGGAGCATCCAAAAGCTTAGCTTTAACATGTTCTGGCAGAGATTGTTCCTTCAGCCAAGCATGCCTGCGTATGACAACACCTGTCATTGCTGACCTACATGAAGCTTCCAATGCATCATAACCACACTGCAAGAAATGGTTGCTAACCTGCTGGGAGTTATGTATCAGATCCTGAAGGGATTTACGGTTGAGGGGTTCAGAAGAAGACAATTTCTTATGCATTTCTTCTAACAAATACTCTTGATACTGTATCATGTGAAATTGACAATTTAATGTCCTCATAGCAAGAGTGGCAGAAGTATACACTTTTTTACCCCATCTCTCTAATGCCCTGGACTCCTTTGCAGAGGGGAGTGGGTTCTTAGTAGTAACAGCTGTAACCCCTTTAGGGCCCTGTGAAATAGTTTCAGGGTCAGCAGAGTGGGCCTTATAAAGAAAATTATGTGTGTCTGGGACCCTGTAATACCTATCAGGCTTAATAGGGGCCGGAGGCAGAGTGTCAGGGGTCATACTAGAGTCAGAATATACATCATCAATCACATTTAAAACAGGAGGGATAGCCAAAGGTCTATGCTGATGTAAATGAAGAAAAGTTCTTAGTCTTTTTCTGGAATCAGAATATTCCTGGCCCTGCCATTTGACATGCGCTCTCATAGTGTGAAGGGTCTCCCCAAAGGAAAGCTCTTCAGGAGGGGAGGCTGAGGGAATAGACTCCTCTGCATCCAAATCCTCATAGGCCAAATAAGCCTCCTCCTGGTAGTCTGAGTGATCCGAGCCAACAGAGGCCTCCTCTGAGGAAAAGGGAACCAGGGGGATCCATCCTGGGCATTTTGTCTAGAGGGGGTTGGGAGCCCCTGTCCGGATGAGGCTGAGAGCCCCTAATTAAGGAGATCAGGTCCTCTGCTAAAGTTAAAATCTGTGAACTAGAAGAAGGTCCCTGAGGAATAACTCTGGGAGGCATGGCTTTAGTGTGTTTTTCAGCTTTAGCCCTGGTGAAGGCCTTAATAGACATGGATGCAGGAGGCCTGGTTGTACCACGTGCTGGTGTAGCTTTGTCTAAAGGTATGGTGTCGGAAGATTCCAATACACCAGTTTCGGAAGGCAATTCTGTAACCGACTCGGTAGGAGCCTCCGGGGCCAAGGCTGTCGGTTGTATTATTTCAGGGTTCGGAAGTTCCAAGGACTCTGTATCAGCCAAGACAGAGACACTCGCGGTAGGCCTAGCTGCGGTTTCAGCCGAAACTGCGGCCCGCGTGTGTCGGTCCTTGTCTTTCCGTTTCTTAATTAAATGTGATGTCGGGGTTTCCAACGGCATTTTGTAAGCAAAACTATCCCCAAAAAACTCTTCTGCGAACTCCGACCGACGTCTAAGAGTGCGTCGGTTGAAGGAAGCGCAGGCTGAGCAGGCCGAGACGTCGTAGTCTGGGCCTAAGCAAGGAAGACAATAAGAGTGGAAATCCTTATGCGGTATTTGTTTCCCACAAGTTAAACAATTATTAACTTTTTCTGACATCGGCTGAGGCAAGAAAGAGTCCCCACCGTGGTACTTAGCTTTTGAAGTCTTCGGATAGCGAAATTACAGGAGCTGGCCGACCGGCACTTGCGAACTGCTTCTGCTTCGGGCACCATGCGGCAAGAAAGACTGAGGAAGATGGCGTCGGCTGACGCTTTTATACCCCAGGCGTTGTGACGTTGGGGAAAGGGCGACATCAGCCGACATCGGACCCAGACTTTGGAATCCGGCCGACCGAAGGGCTGCCTGAGGCAGGACAACCCATATGTGATGACTGCAGATGCATCCTTGAAGGACATCCTTTTCCTGGAGTCAGAGAATTCCTGACCCTGCCACTGAAAATGTTCTCTCATGGAATGGAGAACTTTTCCGAAAGAAATATCCTCTGGAGGAGAGGCAGAAGGAATGGATTCCTCAGCATCAGAGTCCTCGTAGGCCTGGAAGGATTCTTCCTGGGTATCTGAGTGCTCTGAATCCCTAGAGGCTTCATCTGAGGAAAGGGTATCTGTCTGCTCAGTCCTAGGCCTTTTATCTGCAGGTGGCTGAGAACCTCTGTCCGGATGCGACTGAGAACCTCTGATTAGAGAGATTAAATCTGCAGCAAGAGTCATGATCTGTTTATCAGAAGAGGGGCCCTGGGAAAGAGATTTAGGAGGATGGGCCTTAGCCTGGCTGGCAGCCTTAGCACGTGTGTAGGCCTTGATGGACATGGAGACCAGAGGCCTAGCAGCCCCACATGCAGGAGTAACTTTATCCACTGGTATGGTGTCAGGTAAATCTTGGGCTTCGGTTTCGGGAGGAAAATCAACAACCGGCACCGGGGAAACCTCAGGGACCGAAGTACGTGGTAACGCGGTGTCGTCGGCCTGGAGCGGTAGAATTACTGCCTCCGAAGAGACCGATGCACTTGCGGAAGGCTTAGGCGTGGTATCGGTGGATGACGCGGGCCGAGGATGTCGGTCCCAGTCCTTACATTTTTTGGAAGCAAGTGCTGTCGGTTGTTCCGACGGCATGATGTAAGCGTAATTTTCACCAAAGAAATCTTCGGGAAATTCTGCCAGGCGCCTGAGAGTGCGCTTATTAAAGCAAGCACAGGCCGAGACGTCGTGGTCTGGGCCCAGGCAGGGAAGGCAGTAGGAATGGAAGTCCTTATGAGGTATTTGTTTACCACAAGACAAACAATTATTAACCTTTTCAATTTTTTCTGACATCGGCTGAGGCAAGAAAAATGTTCCCCAACAGGGTACTTAGCTTTTTGATGACTTCGGTAACTGAAAATACAGGAGCTGACCGACCGGCACTTGCGAACTGCTTCTGCTTCGAGCACCACGCGGCAAGAAAGACTGAAGAAGATGGCGTCGGCGGATGCCTTTATACCCCGGCTGCTATGACGTCGGGGAGGAGGCGACATCAGCCGACGCCAGACCCAGACTTTGGAATCTGGCCGACCGAAGGGCTGCCTGAGGCAGGACAACCCATATGTCAGGACTGCAGTTGCATTCTTGAAGGACATCTTTAAGTTCCAGATCCTATTTGGTCCATGCAGACTATTTGGATAATACGTTTTTTCAAGCAACTTTTGAATTTCTAGAGTTGCCTGTTCCCTCTGACTGGATGAACATCTGGGATGTTCTTTACATTTGGGACAGGGAAGGAAAATGGTAGAGTAACCTCTGGATACGATACTTTGTATCCACTTGTCTTTTACTTCCAGCCAAGCTTCTGGGTAGAAAGATAAGCGACCCCCAACTGCCTCCAGAGCAGGACAGACGGGCATCCCTTCAGGAGCGTTGAAAGGGTCTACCATGGAATGAATCCCTGTTACCCTGATTCTGCGGACTCCCTCTGCCACGTGGAAGACATCTTCCATTACTACTTCCCCTCTGCCCCAGGGGGAAGAATCACCACGTGAATCTTGAAAAGTTCTCTGGGATTTTCAGAAAGTACAGTTGTGTACACTTACCATAAATGTAGATGATCGAGTGTATTCACTGTTGCAGTCATTACATCTGGGTAATCTGCTGGCAGGTTGCCCTCAGTCGGCCTGATTAACAAAGTCTTGGGTCCTGCGTCAGTTGCTGTCCCTTCTTCCAAGATGTCAGGTCGTCAGGGGTATAAAACATGCAGCCGACGCCATTACATCAGTTTTTCTTGCCCCAGATGTCAGGTGCCCCCCAAATGGGGAGCAAATAAAATTAAAAAAAACACCAAAATATATATATACATATACCTTCTATCCCAAAAGCAAATACACCAAAAGGGCTATTAAGCACAGTGAAAGAAGTCAGAGGTAAAATCTGAAGAAAGAATAGGGGGTTGGAGGGAGGGTAATCTGGACTGCAACAGTGAATACACTCTAACATCTACATTTATGGTGAGTGCACACACCTGTACTATGTTCTTCGTGTTTCACTGTTGCAGTCATTACATTTGGGTAGATTCCCACAGCAATGGTTGGGAGGATGGAATTATAAAGCATTAGGACTAGCAATGAGGCCCTGCAGAACAGCACTGGCAAAACCAGTCCTGGATTTAGAGTAGAAAGGTAAATGGTAATGCTTGAACGTATGGACTGAGCTCCATGTGGCAGCTTCCCTGGTAGGAACACCTCTGAGAAAGGCTGCAGAATTTGATGCAGCCTTGGTGGTGGAATGGGATCTGACCCCCTTGGGGACAGGTTTTCCATGATGTGTATAACAGAAGCGAATGTAATGGCTTATCCATTTGGAAATGGTTTGCTTTGAAATGGCCTTCCCCTTTGCCCCTGCAGCAAAGGCCACCAGCAGTTGCTCAGATGTTCTTTGAGGTTTTGTTCTGCTTAAGTAAAATCTAAGTTGTCTGTATACATCCAGTGAATGCAGAATCCGCTCCCCCTTGGTCTGTGGATTGGAGAAGAAGGTTGGCAAATGAATGGTCTGATTGAGAGCCACATTGGATACCATTTTAGGCATGAATGATGGGTTGGTTCTTAGGGATACTATGTCCGCATGAAAAATGGTACAAGGCTCCCGTCATGAGGGCCTGAAGCTCTGAAATCCTTCTAGCAGAGGTGACAGCTAAAAGGAAAGCCGTTTTCCAAAAAAGAAATTTTAAGTCTGCCGTTGCAGCTGGCTCAAAAGGTGGGAGAGATTTTCCAACACAAAATTGATGCCCTATACAGGGGTAGGAGCTCTCCTGGGTGGCCTTAAGTTCTTTGCCGCTCTGAGATACTGTTTTAGCGAAGGATGTGAGAAAAGAGGAGGATCTGTGCTGTAATGAGCTGAAATGGCTGAGGCGTGGATTTTAATTGAAGAGAAAGACAGGTCCTTGTGGAGCATCTCAGTCAAATATTGCAAAATCTGAGGAATTGTTGGGCAAGAATGCAACTGGTTCCAAGCTTAGAATCTTTTCCACTTATCAGCATAAGATTTTCTAGTACTAGGCCTTCTGGCCTCCAAAATTACATCCATCACAGGTTTGCTGAGGGATGCTAATTGTGGATTCAGTTTATTAGCCACGCTGCAAGGTTCAAAGGTTTGAAGCTGAGGGTGCAGAATTTGGTTGTTCTCCTGAGACAGCAAGACAGGTGTCTGAGGCAGGTGCCACGGGGGAAGGTGTGACACATTGCGCAGGAGGGGGTACCAGTGTTGCCAAGGCCAGTCTGGAGCAATCAAAATCATTTTTGGCTTTTCTTGTTTTACTTTTATTAGAACTTTGGGGAGCAGAGGCAGAGGAGGAAAGGCATAGACGGACAGGTTTTTCCAGCTGAAGGATAGAGCATCCACTTTCCAAGCTTTTTGGTGAGGAGTCCTTGTGCAAAATTTGTCCAGCTGGTAGTTCTGGGGAGAGGCAAATAGATCTATGTCCGGGCTCCCCCATTTGCGTGTTAACATTTTGAAAATCCGTGGTTCCAGCTTCCATTCATGTGGGTCCATAAGATTTCTGCTTAGTTCGTCTGCCAGTGCATTCATCTTTCCTGGCAGGAACTGAACTTGTAGTTGCACTTGAAAGGCTAAGGCTGTGTTCCACAGCTTCATGGCTAGTCTGCATAGGGGGTAGGAGTGAGTTCCCCCCTGCTTGTTTATGTACCACATTAACTGTGGTGTTTTCTGTCCTTACCATTAACTGTCCTGGAAGTAGGTAGTCCTTGAAGGCTGTCAGAACATTCTGTACAGCTAGCATCTCCTTTTGACTGATGTGAAGGTGCATTGGATTTGGGCTCCATTTGCCCTGAATGTACTTCCCTGCCAGATGTGCCCCCCATGCGTAGTCTGATGCATCTGTAGTCAGGGTTTGGGCGGCAGGGGGTGGTGTGAAAGGCAATCCTTTGTATTGGTGGCAGGCCTCTGCCCACCATAGGAACTCCAGTTGCAGGCAAGGAATGATAGGAATCATTGTTTCCAGACTTTGACAATGCTGACTCCATAGACGTTTTAAGTACCACTGCAGTTTCCTCATATGCAGTCTTGCATTTGGAATTAAAAGAATGCAAGAGGCCATGAACCCCAAGGCTTGCAGAATTTGCCTTGCAGAAAGCATAGCTTTTGTGGCCACCTGTTTGAAGTAAGTCACCAAATGAGTTTGCTTCTCTGGCATAAGGAAAGCCATCTGGGCAGTTGTATTCAAGCTTGCACCCAGGAATGTAATCTTTTGAGAGGGTACCATTTCTGATTTCTTTTCGTTTATAGTGTACCCTAGACAGGTTAGAACCCTTTTGACAAACGCCAGACGTTGAAGAAGAATGTCCTTGTCTTCTGCCTGTATTAGACAATCGTCCAGGTAGGGACATATTTGAATGTTTCTTTGTCTGCAAAATGCAATTACTGGAGCCAGGCATTTTGTAAAGACCCTGGATGCAGTAGATAAGTCAAAGGGCAATGTAGAGAACTCGTAATGCAAGTCTGCTTTGAACAGTAGGTATCTTCTGCAGGACTCCCTGATAGGGATATGCAGGGTATGCCTACTTTAGATCCAGAGTTGCCAGCCAGGCATCTTTGCCTAGCATAGAAAGCAATTGTTGCAGGGACAGCATCTTGAATTTTGGAATGTCCAGAAAGGTGTTTAGAGTTGACAAGTCCAGGACTGGATGTCAAGTCTTGTCTTTTCTGGGTACCAGAAAAAGCCTTGAATAGAAACCTTGTCCCTTTTCCTCTTCTGGAACTGGATGTATAGCCCCCCATGCTCATGGGGGAAAGCACTTGCTTCTGGGCCTCTGCCCACTGATTTGGGGGCAGGTCTGGCCATCCGTTTGGAATTGGCAGGGTGTGGAAATGGAATCTGTACCCTTGGGATACTAGATTTAAAACCCATTTGTCCTGGGTTATAAGTTACCATTTTTTTGCATGAAGTGCCAGCTTTCCCCCCAAAGGGGCAGTTAACTGGTAAGTGCTTGGAAGACATAAAGGAAAGTCATTGAGACTGCTTACTGTAGGGGGGTGTCTTAGTGTTTCCAGATTTGGAAGAGGCAGCACCCCATTGCTTTGCTCTGTAAGATCATTGTGACTGAAACCAGGAGCCCTTGGAATGCTTGGATTTGGCTTGAGGGGCTCTGGTTTGAACTGGAAAGGACCGGTTCTTAGTAGGCCAGTGCCTGCTGAATCTTGGTGGTTGTACCTGTAAGAAATCTTTCATAGTTTGCATAGATTTAGCTTTATCTTCCATCTTTTTTAAAACTTCTTCAGCCTTTGCAACAAAAAGACAGTTCTGCTGTAAAGGAGCATCCAACAATTTTGCTTTAACATGATCAGGCAGAGTTTGCACTTTGAGCCAAGCATGTCTTCTTAGCAAAGAGCCAGTCACAGCAGCCCTACAGGAGGCCTCTAAAGAATCAAAACCACATTGCAAAGTATGTTTTCCAACTTGTTCAGCTGAATGCAATAAATCCTGTAATTCTTTGTTTTCAACACAATCAGATATCAACATTATTTTCTGTTTAAGTAGCCCCATGAGATGCTGTTGATATTTAAGCATATGAAATTGACAGTTTAAAGCTCGAATTGCCAAAGTTGCTGAAGTATAAACTTTCTTACCCCATCTATCCAGCGCCCTGGAGTCCCTATCTGAAGGGGTAGGATTTTTAGCAGCAGATGCCTTAATGCCTCTGGGACCCTGAGAAATGGTTTCAGGGTCAGCAGTAGGATTTTTGAAAAGGAATTTGTGGGACTCTATAATATCCATCTGGTTTAACAGGAGCCGGAGGCAGGGAATCTGGTGACACACTAGATTCCGTAAAACATCATCAACAATATCTAGCACAGGAGGAATAGCCAAAGGCCTATGTTGAGGGAGAAGAAGAAAATCCCTAAGCCTCTTTTTTACATTCAGAAAAATCTTGACTTTCCCAATGGAAATGTTCTCTTAAAGCATGCAAGGTTTCTCCACAGGAAAAATCCTCTGGGGGAGAAGCAGAAGGAATGGAGTCTTCTGCATCAGAATCCTCATAAGAGGGAATAGACAAATCCTGTTCATTAAAATAATCTGAAGAAATAAATTCATGTTCAGAAGAGTCATAATCAATGTCTTGCCTAGGCCTCTTAAAAGGAGGGGGATGGGTACCCCTGATCAGAGTAATTAAATCTTCAGCCATTTTGAGCATCTGTTTTTTTAGGCAAAGGGGCCTGCACATGTGGCCCAGGCGTCGGTTTCTTAGACATAGATATAGGTCTTAGTTTTGAAGAAGGAGTCAGTTTAATGTAAAAATCCTTAGGTCTGAAAACACCCTCGGAAGCCTGTGCCTGCACAGCAGCTCCGGACCCATCCAAGGGAAGAGACATCCGTGGGTTCCAAAGTTGAAGCATCTCGCAGCATACCGAACTCCGAATGGGTCTCAGTAGAGGCCAGCGAATCAGAATTAGCGGGTATCAAGGGCTGCGAAAGTGCCTCAGTGAGTACCGGCAAACCGGCAACATGCTTAGGAGAACAGTTGTCGTCGGTTTCGGACCTCGACGGTCTGTCTCTATCTTTTTCTTTGCATTTTTTATGAATTCCGGTTGTAGGATTGCTAACCAATGACATTTCTGGATAGTTGAAACGTGAGCCAAAGTAATGAGAGGCAAAAGAATACAGACGTTTAATAGTGCGTTGATTAAATTTAGCACAAAACCGACAGCCAGGCACATTGTGATCAGGGCCTAGGCAAGGAATACAGTACAAGTGAAAATGCTTATGAGCTATTTGCTTCCCACAAGTAATGCAATTATTAACTTTTACTGACATCGGTAAGGAGCAAGAAAAAGTTTCCCCAAAGGGGTACTTAGCTTTTTACTTAAAGACTTAGGTTCTGAAACTCAAAAATGAAAATTTCAGGAGTCGGACGACTGGCACTTGCGAATTGCTTCTGCTTCGGGCACCAAACGGCAAGAAAGACTGATGTAATGGTGTCAGCTGCATGTTTTATACCCCTGACAACCTAGAAGAAGGGACAGCAACCGACACAGGACCCAAGACTTTGTTAATCAGGCTGACTGAGGGCAACCTGCCAGCAGATTACCCAAATGTAATGACTGCACCAGTGAAACACGAAGAACATCCATTTTTTCCTCCCTTCTGACCTTTTGGATAAGGTCTAGAAGGCAGAGAAAAATGGAGGGCTCCTATGGCAAAGAGAGTTTTTCCTTCCTGCTCACACCTGATTAGTCCACAACTTTCAACCCGAACAAGGACGAGCCAAAGGAGGCATTTATAAAGGAAGATTTAAATGGCTCCACAAAGTCACACAAGCGCATCCAGGAATGTCTCCCCAGGGAAATTCCTGAACCTACTGCTCTATTCGCTCCATCTACTGCATAAGAAAAGAGTCTCATGGAGGAGTTAACCACAGAGTTTAAGGTGGAGAGCTTAGAGGAAACTTTGTCTGATACACCTGCAGCTACTTGCACCTTGGAGAATATCTCCTAGCTCCTTCAGGAGATCTCTTTGTAGCCTACTAAAGTGAGTCAGACAATTCAGCGATCTGAGTGGGAAAGTCGCTGAAGAGAACATACGCTTCCCATATCTGTCCATCATATAAGACTCCTTGTTAAACGGATGGACAGATGAGGATGTCTCAGAAAGTTCCTTCTTGGTGGCTGCTGCCACTACCACAGCATCTACCAGAATGCCCATAGTAAGGAAATTTTTATCTTAAGGCGCTGATATAAACTTGTTTGGCCTCCAAGGAACTGGCTCCACTGTGTCTGGGGACTGCCACGCCTTTCGACTAATTCCAAGAGCTCGTCGAAAGGCAGACACACCCAAGAGGCGGAAGAGTGAGACCCAAAGACATTCGAGTATATGGACTCCTCAGAAGAGCTGAAGGACTTCCAGCCCCCTCTCTGCTTAAGGATTTCTAGGACGTCTGCAAAGGAGACATCCTCAGAGGGCGACTGTTGGGACCCTTCTGACCCACTGAGGTCTGTATCAGAGGTAACAGACTCCTCTGGGGAGGCTAAATGCTTCTTCTTGCAAAGTCTCTTTCAAGGGACCTCTTCAGAAGGGTATTTTGGAGAGGTTTCAGAAGAGGAAAGTTCTCCTGATGGGGTATCCTGAAGCCTAGGTTCTCCACTTGTCTGTGGATGGTGTGATGCCGAGACAGACGCCGGTGCTTTTGGGGGAAGAATGTCAGTACCTAAGAGTGGACCTGACTGCGCAGACAGCACTCTCATCACCTCAAAAGCCCCACTTCCCTGATCAGACGATGCCTCCGGGTCAGAAGAGATCGCTGGGACCAAGGAGGTTGGCTCTAAGACTCATGTAGGAGCCAAGATCACCCACGCCGAAGCCCCGAGAGGTAAGTTCGGATCCAAAAAATATCTGATCAGACTCCCCTCTCTGGACCTGACTGGAGAGTGTCTGCTTCTAGACTCCTCGAGTTCAGACAGAATCAAGGATGTCAGACCCAAAGAACCTGGAGCAGGTCTTGGTGCCGACGGTTCCACTGCAGTAGGTTCCAGACATTCCAGCTTCAGGGTCCCAGGTCGGCTTGGAGGAGGAATTAATGTCAAAGGGGAGGTCCTGGTCAGCTCCGAATCCATCTGGGTTGGAGCTGATAGAGGTTTTGCCAGTGCCAGTGTCCTTAAAAGTCTGCGCATCATCTGATCCATGTCATCATCAGAAAGACTCCTGGAGGATCTAGAGGAGAGAGCAACAGATCTGATCGGTTGTAGAAGAGGTGACTTTGAAGTAGGGGAGGCCGGTACCAGCTCTTTAATTCAAATTCTATCAGCCCCGATACTGAAGGAGACAATGACAATGACTTTTTGGGCCCAACAATCTTCGGGTCAGGAGAAGAAAAGTACAGTTTTGTACCTACCATAAATGTAGATGTTCGAGTGCTAATACAGCTGCAGTCATAACAGATGGGTTCTCCTGCCGTCAGGCGGGTCCTCGGTCGGTCGAATTCCAAAGTCTAGGTCCGGCGTCGGTTGTCGTCGCTTCTTCCTTGATGTCAGTGCGACAGGGGTATAAAGGAACCAGCCGACACCATTTTCTTCAGTTTTTCTTGCCCCAGATGTCAGGTGCCCCCAGAAGGAAGGCAATACATAAATTTGTGTAATAATGCAGTGCAATATAATCAAAATACAGTAGTTGCAAGCAAATACATCATAAATGAATACCCCAATCAGGTTGTATGAGGATGAGTTAGCCTATAGGCCTGTCCCAAGAGGGGAAGGAGGGAGGGAAACCTGGACTGCAGCTGTATTAGCACTCGAACAGCTACATTTATGGTAGGTACAAAACTGTACTATGCTCACCGTGCATACAGCTGCAGTCATAACAGATGGGTAGAATCCCAAAGCTAAGAAAGGAGTGGTAGGCACTAGATGGAACTAGGAGGAGCCAAAATGCCTTGCAAGACTGCAGTGGCAAAGCCTGCTCTAGATTTGGAGTATAATGGTAGGTTGTAGTGCTTGGAGAAGGTATGCACAGAACTCCAAGTGGCTGCTTCCAAAATATCCTTGGTAGGAACTCCTCTGAGGAAGGCTGCAGAGGTGGCTGTGGCCCTGGTGGAATGAGTTCTAATGCCTGTAGGTACAGTTTTGCCATGAAAGGAATAGCAAAAGCGTATGCAGTGGGCTATCCATTTTGAGATTGTCTGTTTGGAAATTGGCTTTCCTTGAGCTCCTACCGCATAGGACACAAAGAGCTGTTCTGATTTTCTGAAAGGCTTTGTTCTGTCCAAATAATAACGCAGTTGTCTGTGGATGTCCAAGGAATGTAGTAATCTCTCCCCTTTGTTTTGAGGATTAGGATAAAAGTAGGTAAATGTATGGCCTGATTTAAAGCTACCCTGGATACCACTTTAGGCATAAAGGACAGGTTGGTTCGTAAGGAAACTCTGTCCTGATGGAAGATGATAAAAGGCTGGACAGCCATGAGAGCCTGTAGTTCTGAAACTCTACAAGCTGAGGTGATAGCCAGAAGGAAAGCTGTTTTCCAGGACAAATATTGCAAATCTGATGAGGCAGCTGGCTCAAAGGGAGGCAAGGACAGTTTTTCCAGAATGAAATTAAGATCCCAAGCAGGTATTGGTTGTTTCCTTGGAGGTCTTAAATTCTTAGCCCCTCTGAGGAACTGTCTTAAGAGAGGGTGAGAGAATAAAGGTGGATCAGTGTTGTATTCTGCAGAAATGGCTGAGGCATGGATTTTGATGGAGGAGAATGAAAGTCCACTGCTTAGCAGCTCAGCCAAATATTGTAGTATTTGAGGTAAATTCAGTTTTCCAGGATCCTGGCCCTATTTCTCATTCCAGACACAAAAACGTTTCCATTTTGCGGAGTAAGCTTTCCTAGTTGATGGCCTTCTGGCCTCCAAAATGACATCCTGCACCTCCTTGGAGAGTAGGGTCTGTTGTGATGCTAAGGGATCTTCCATGCGGCCAGATTGAGTGTTTTTAGCTGGCTGTGAAGAGTTTTGAAGCTGTGCTGAGTCAGAAGAGGCATTAGAGGCAGGGTCCATGGTGGGGAATGCATCAGGCTTCTCAGGAGTGGGTACCAGTTTTGCCTTGGCCAGTCCGGAGCAATGAGAATCATCTTTGGTCTGTCTGCTCTGGTTTTCAATAGAACTTTGGGCAGCAGAGGCAGAGGTGGGAAGGCATAAACTGTCATTGATGTCCAACTGAAAGAGACAGCATCAACTCTCCAGGCCTTTGGATGGAAAATCCTTGAGCAGAATTTTGTCAATTTATGATTTTTGTGAGAGGCAAAGAGATCTATGTCTGGCCTTCCCCATTCTTGGATTATTTCTGTGTGGATCTGTCATATTCCTGCTTAGGTTGTCTGCCAGCGTGTTTTCCTTGCCTGGCAAGTACTGTGCTTGTAGTTCCATTTGTAAGTCCATGGCCATGTTCCAAAGTGACATGGCCAGTCTGCATAGGGGGTAAGAATGTGTTCCTCCCTGTTTGTTTATGCACCACATAACTGTGGTGTTGTCCGTTCTTATCAATAGTTGACCTGGTTGTAGAAGGTCCTTGAAAGCTATAATAGCATTTATTACTGCTAGCATTTCCTTTTGATTGATGTGAAGGTGCTTTTCTTTTTGGGACCATTTGCCCTGAATGCACCGATCTGTCATGTGCGCCCCCCAGGCGTAGTCCGAGGCGTCTGTTGTGATGACTTGATTTGCTTGAGGCTTGCTAAATGGAAGACCTGTGTTTGTTTGACATGCTTGAGCCCACCACAGAAATTCCTTTTGCAGACATGGAATTAGTGGTATTATTGTTTCCAAACTGTGGCTGTGTTGAGACCATATGTTTTTCAGGTACCATTGTAGTTTCCTCATATGCAGCTTTGCACATGGGATTAGTAAGATGCAAGATGCCATGAATCCCAGTGCCTGCAGGATTTTCCTTGCAGTCAGCCTGGTGCAATTTGCTAGTGTTCTGAAGTATTGAATTAGTTGCCCCTGCTTCTCTGGCGTGAGGTAGGCCATCTGGGTGTTTGTGTCCAAATTGGCACCCAGGAAAATTATCTTCCGAGAGGGTATTAGCCTTGATTTCGTTTTGCTGACTGTGTATCCCAGAGAGTTCAACAACATTATTACATAAGCCAGATGTTTCAGAAGAATGTGCTTGCTGTCTGCTTGGATCAGGCAGTCGTCCAAATAGGGGTATATTTGTATCCCTTGAAGTCTGCAGTAGGCAATTACTGATGCCAGGCATTTCGTGAATACTCTGGGCGCAGTAGATAAGCCAAAGGGCAATGCAGAGAATTGATAATGGGTTGAACCTGCAAGAAATCTGAGGTACCTTCTGCAATTTTGTCTGATTGGGACATGCAGGTATGCCTCCTTGAGGTCCAATGTTACCAGCCAAGACTCCTTGCCCAGCATGAGAAGAAGTTGCTGTAGAGTGAGCATCTTGAATTTTGCTATGAGTAGAAATGTGTTTAGGATGGATAGGTCCAAAATAGGTCTCCAATCTTTTCCCTTCCTTGGTACCAGAAATAGCCTGGAATAAAAACCTTGACCTTGTTCATGCTTAGGTACCTCTTGAATAGCTTTCATGTTTATGAGATCTGTAATTTGCCTTTGTGCCTCTGCCCTTTGATTGTGTGGCAGGTTTGGCATGCCTCTCATTTTTGGAAGGGTGTGAAAATGGAATTTGTAGCCTCTGTTTATAATGTCCAAGATCCATTTGTCCTTTGTGACAATATGCCAGTTTTTTTGAAAATAATGCCAGCTTTCCTCCTAAGGAGGCTGCCATTTGAGACTTGTTTGGCATGCAAAGGGGAAAGTCATTGGGTTTGCTTTCTGAAAGATTGCGAGTTATCCTCACCACCTCTTTGTGTAGGAGCTTGCCATTGTCTGCCTCTAAACAATCCTTGGGATTGTCCTCTGCCCCTCGGGCGCCTGTATCTGCCTCTTTGGGGTCTGTCCGTGGCAGGAAAGGACCAGTTTTTGGAAGGCCAATTTCTACTAAAACGTGGGGGTTGTACCTGTAGAAAATCTTTCACAGTTTGCATTGATTTAGCCTTTTCCTCCATTTTCCTTAATACCTCCTCGGCATTACCACCAAATAGTACATCCTTTTGAAGAGGGGTGTCTAGTAATTTAGCTTTGACATGATCAGGCAAGGCGTGTTCCTTGAGCCAGGCATGCCTACGTATGACTGATCCTGTAACAGCAGCTCTACATGAGGCCTCTAGAGCATCAAAACACATTGTAAGATATGCTTACCCACTTGTTCTGCACTATGCATCAAATCCTGCAACTCCTTCAAGTCTGGTTGTTCAGGTTGTGACATTTTACTTTTCAATTGTGATAACAAAAACTGTTGGTATTTTAGCATATGAAACTGACAGTTTAAGGCCCTCATGGTTAAGGTAGCTGAGGTATATACCTTTTTTCCCCACCTTTCTAAGGATCTGGAATCTCTCTCGGAAGGTAATGGATTTTTAGCAATGGAGGCCTCAACTCCCTTGGGGCCCTGTGAGATGGTTTCTGGGTCAGCAGCATGGCTTTTGTATAGAAATTGGTGTGAGTCAGGAACCCTGTAGTACCTGTCAGGCTTAAATGGAGCTGGAGGTAGAGAGTCCGGGTTAAGGCAGGCCTCCGAGTAAACATCAACTAGGATGTCCAAGACAGGAGGTATAGCCAGAGGCCTGTGCTGAGGTAGCAAGAGAAATTCCCTAAGTCTTTTTCTTGGAATCTGAATAATCTTGGCCTTCCCAGTGGAAGTGTTCCCTTAAGGTATGCAAAGTTTCCCTAAATTAGTAATCCTCAGGGGGGGGGGGATACAGAAGGGATGGATTCCTCCGCATCAGAGTCTTCAAAAGGGGAGTAAGAATGTTCCTGATCATCAGAGTGCTCTGAAATAATGGAGCCCTGATCAGAGGAGGGGGAATCTTCCTCCACTCTGGGCCTTTTGTCCGGTGGGGGCTGAGAACCTCTGATAAGAGTAATTAAATCCTCAGCCATTTTAAGCATCTGTCTCTTAGGCATGGGGCCTGGAGATGGGCCCTGTGTAGCTGGTCTCTTAGAGTGCATGGTTGCTTTAGACTTAGTGAAAGCCTTGATGGAGAAAGAAGAGGAAGGTCTGAAGACATCTTGAGTGGAGGTGGACCTGTCCACATTCTGAGTTTCAATGCCAAGAGTGGCTTCAGTATCCGTAGTCGGGGTGTGGGCCGAGGAGCCTCCGACCTCGGGCACAGGAGACACCATCAAAGAAGTGTCGTCGGTAGTCAGGGTCTGCGTAGGCGCCTCGCTGAGAACCGGACCACTTGTAGTCGGCTTTGGCGTGGTGTCAGTAGAGGCCGCGGACCTCGTGTGTCGGTCCTTATCTTTGCGGTTTTTTAGACAAAACCGGAGTCGGAGCATCCGACGACATAATACAGTTAAATGCTTTCCCAAAATAATGCTGGACGAACTCCGCCCGATGCTTAATAGTGCGTTTGTTGAATGTAGCACAAAAGCGACAGACCGAGACGTCGTGGTCTGGGCCTAAACAAGGTATACAGAGGGAATGGAAATCCTTATGCGGTATTTGCTTCCCACAAGAAATACAATTATTAACTTTGTCTGACATCGGTCTGAGGCAAGAAATGTTTCCCCAACGGGGTACTTAGCTTTTAAGAAGACTGCGGTTTCCAAATTTTCGTAATCTCAGGAGCTGGCCGACCGGCACTTGCAAACTGCTTCAGCTTCGGGCACCGCATGGCAAGAAAGACTGAAGAAAATGGCGTCGGCTGGTTCCTTTATACCCCTGTCGCACTGACGTCAGGGAAGAAGCGACGACAACCGACGCCGGACCTAGACTTTGGAATTCGGCCGACCGAGGACCCGCCTGACGGCAGGAGAACCCATCTGTTATGACTGCAGCTGTATGCACGATGAACATCTTTGGTCAGCTTTTTTGCTGGCTTCGATTGGCCAAAAGAAGATGACAACCTTTTCCCAGATTTATCAGACTTGGATGAAGGAGACCGTCAATTCAGAAGTGCCCTGACCTTCTTCTAATGTTTCAGTGAAAGGGAACTTCAGTAAGCCTCAGACAATAAGCTTGTTCTTCCTTTCAAGAGGCACTCTAGAATTAAAAGAGTGGCAAATGGCACAGGTTTCTTGCAGATGCAAGGCCCTAAGACAATATACACAAACAGTGTGTCCATCCGTGATGGACATTTTCTGGCTACACTTCACACACTTTTTAAACTCAGTCCTTAGACATAACCATTCTACTAACAGACAGCAACAAATATAAGAAAAAGTGTACAACTACTTAACAGTCTAATAGACAAACCCAAGGTTATGACTATACTACATATATAAAACTTTTTTTTTAAACAACAAGACTGACAAAAACCTTAGCAACTACAGAAACTGGGAAAGAAGTGGCAGTTCTCTAACTAAAACGAAACTGCCTAGTCAAAAGGGAGGAAGGAAGGGAAAAGGATAGCCCTCTAACTTAAACGGGCAACAGCAGTCCCTAATTCAAACAAGCTGCCAGTTTTGGTTAGGAGTAAGTAACAGGAGCAAAAAGATTCTTTACACAGACTAAATTAAACGAGTGTGTAAAAAGGCAAGTTAAAGGATACAAAGAAAGGCTTCTAATTAAAAACAAGCTTTAAACAGTAAATTTAAGCTGGGATAGGGAATGACACAGGCCCAATGAACAAAAAATGATGGCCAGAAAGTAAAGCAGAAGAACAAACTCTTTAAACTAACTAGATTATTATTTAAAAGCTAATTGTTGAGTTTTTAAACAGAAAAAAAACCCCACCAAATATACTAATAGTAAGAAGAAAAAGTTTTCAAACTTAGCCAGAGCCAAAATGGAAGCACCCAATCTATTTAGCGGCAAACAAGATCTGGGGAGCTTTCACAGGGCATGATGGGATCGGGATACAGCCAAGAGCCAGTGGAAGACCTCAGGCTTTTGTATACGGCCAAGTCAGAACCGATGATCAGTTCCGAACCCACCCAGTGAAGAATGAAGGCAAGATAGAACATCACATTTATTGTTTAAATGTTTAATAGACAGATCAGGAATTGTGAAACTATGTATTTTTTAGAGAATTTTGGCTTGGGGGTGTGGGGGGAGTACTGTGATTAGCACACAGTTTGAGAATTCTGTGGATGTGCCTCCTTTGTACAAGGGGATTAAATGGGATGTTTTGCAAAGTTTGGGGAAATATTGTTCAGAAACAGAACAGCTGATCAGTAGGGAGACTGGATAAGAGACAAAGTCTGCTGCCAATTTAAGAAATTCATTGGGGAGTAGTTCTGCAGTAAGCAATGTATGTTTAGTTTGTGTAGGACAAACGAGTAGCGAAGACTTCCCAAGACAGCAAATGTAATGCAGTAAAGTGCTTTTCATTTGCTTATTAAGCAAACTTCATCAGACACACTGCATGAGTCAAGAACCATTATATACAGTGACATCACTAATTAATAAAACAATTAAAGCAAAAGCTCAAGTAATTACATCATTAAATGTAGTTAAGTGCAAAAAAGTACTAAAAACCTAATTGACTCAAAGGCAACTCCTAATGCAAAACCTAAACTAAAATAACATATTATATATCCCTATAACATTTAGAATTTACAAAAACATTGCATAAAATGTATGTATTTTTACAAAATGTATATTGTCCACTAAAAAAATATATATCATATAAACATTAGAAATTATGTGAAATTATTTAAAGTTATTTAGAAATACTAAAAATAAAATTTCAATAATGCGAAAATAGGAAATGTATTGATGAAAGTATGTGTATATTAATAAAAAGTGTTAAAAACACTTATACAATAGTTTCTATGATGCAGAAAAACAACAGCCACAGGAATCCACCAAAATGTTTATTGTAAAACTCTCTGACGTCTCGGCCAAAGCCTTCAAGGAGTATGAATCATAAAAAGGCATGTACCAATATATACTCAAATACAAGTGCTAATTACATAATATCATATTAATTAGCAATCAATTAAGCAACACTTTCAAATTAAAATCTTCATTCAAACCAAATGGAGACATTGTTTTAAATTTTAAAATATACATAGCTTCTTTGCGTAATAAGAGTGATTTAATATTCACATTTTGATGTACAAAAACACAAACCTGTTCCAAAACAGTCCCTATAAGAAAACTGCTGTTACCACCATGAAATTGTAAAAAATGCAAGGCTACAGGGCTTTCTTCATTCCCATTATTTATATCCCTGATATGTTCCAGAAGCCTCACTTTAAATGCTCTTTTAGTTTCCCCAATGTAAAATTTTTTACATGGGCATTGTAATGAATAGATAACACCTACAGAATTACAATGAAAAAAATGTTTAGTATTAAATTTGATATTATTAATAAAAGGGAAACATGGTACAATAAACTTACAAGCCTTACACTTACCACAAGGGTAAGTACCTACCTTACCAATTTCTTGATGCATAACAACTGGGGGTAAACTAAACTTGCTTTTAACTAAAAAATCTTTGATATTTTTACCCCTACGATAGGAGAATTTTAATACTAACTTTAACCATGGCTGAACACTATTCAAGGAACACAAATAATTCCAAAATTGAATGACAATTTCAATAAATTTCATAGTGAAGCAGCCAAATGTTGTTACAAAATATATAGTCTCTCTTCCCTCCTGAGATCTAACATCCAAATTAAGGTGAGACCCAGAAATAAGAGAAAACTGAGAACCAATTTGTTTTTTACTATTGAAAAGCCTATTATAGCTATTACTCAGTATTTTATTGCTATACCCTTGAGCAGAAAATGGTTCCACCATGGAACATAATTCTTTATGAAATATTTCAGGTCTATTACATAACCTGTGAATTCTCAACATTTCCCCATAGGGGAGATCATTTAGTGTATGCGGGGGATGGCCACTAGTGCCATGTACATACTGAAACCCCCCTTCAAACTTTCTATTTAGAGAAGTCACCAAATTAATACCATCAGAAATATCCAATACCACATCCAAAAAAGGGACAATAGTACCAACCTTCAAACCATCAAATTGTAACATATACCTATTATTATTTAAATCAGTAAAAAAATCCTTTATAGCAGAGTTGCTGCCATCAACTAAGAATATCAAATCATCAACATACCTAAAATATTTAATAACATGTGTATGAAAAAAATTATGTCTATAAATAACTTCCAATTCAAACAAACCCATAACAAGATTAGCATACATGGGGGCAAATGCAGCCCCCATGGCCGTTCCCTGTAACTGATGATATATGGTATCGTTGAATTCAAAAAAATTATGAGTTAAAGAAAAATGAATAAGTTCAACTATATACTCCGTAGCTGGGGAATCCCCTAAGAAGAACCTGATAGCTTCTATACCAAACTGATGTCTAATATTGG
Source organism: Protopterus annectens (assembly GCF_019279795.1). Lineage (NCBI taxonomy): Eukaryota > Metazoa > Chordata > Ceratodontiformes > Protopteridae > Protopterus > Protopterus annectens. The sequence goes on from NC_056739.1 coordinate 1,956,778,176, forward strand.
TATACAGGCTCTTCAAATCAATGGTAACCCACAGCATGTTATGATTCAAAACAACATTCTTAATTTTATCTAAAAAATCAAAAACATCTGTAATATATGATGGCAACTTGGTCACATAAGGTGTAAGAAAATGATGTAAAAAAATTCCAAGGTTATGTAGAAAATAGTGACAACCTGAAACTATGGGCCTACCTGGAGGTTTAGTCAAATTTTTGTGTATTTTAGGCAAGCATTAAAATAAAGCCATGGAACATCCATCTACTTTAAATTTGTTATTAACATCCGCTTGACAAAAATACCCTAATCTGACACCTTTGTTAATAAGTTCAGTATATTCACTAATACACACTTATATCTACTGCTTCATAGGTCATAGTATCATTAAGATGATCCATGCACATAGTCAGGTAATCAATAGAGTCCATAACTACTAATTTGTTACCCTTATCGGATGGCTTAAATACAATTTCATTCTTCCTACCAAGTGCCAATAGTGCCTGCCATTCAACAAATTGCATATTATAATCAATATTCTGTTTGTTACACATAAAATCTTTATAAGTAACCTCAGTGAAATAATTAATCAAATTAATGCAATGACATACATCAACATTAAGGCTATTAGGAGTAAAACTATTAGAAGAAGGAACACTGGTGGTATCGAATTTACAATAAGCATTTGCTACATCATCTGACACACACGAATAAAAACTATCTGAAGAGCTACTGTTGTTATCATCACACATAACAGACTGAAAATAACAACAAAACAACTTTGTCACAATAGACGTTAAAGATTTATATACCAGTATCCCTCAAGACAAAGCAATCGACTGGGTTTGTGACAGGTTAAGATCAAGGGAGGCAAATTCCAGAGACATAAACCTAGTTAGTGAGTTATTGGACATTATTTTGCCCAATAATTTTTTTATGTTCGGGGACAACTTCTATCTACAAGTCATAGGATTAGCCATGGGTTCACCTTGCGGTGCAAGTGTGGCAAACATGGTTATGGCCCAATGGGAGCATCAGTATGTGTTTAATCATCCATCATTTCAGGAGCACAATTTTTTATACACATTTCCTTGATGATATTTTTATTTTATTTAAAGGTGACGAGCATGAAGCAACAAACTATTTAGTGTACTTAAATAGCACCACTGACTTTCTGTCATTTACTTCATCCTTTAGCTCAAGTAACACAGTGTATTTGGACATCATGCTAAGCAAAGACTCATTGTTAGCTAGTTATATAGCTAAAATTTATAGAAAACCAACGTTCTCTAACACTTTCCTGCACTACACCAGCTGTCATCCTTTTAGACAGAAACGTGCCATCATTAAAGGTCAGCTGGTGACAGCGGCAAGAATTGTGAGCAGAGACAATGATTTTGACGATGAGTGCTTAGTTTTAAAAAGGATGTTCCTCAGCCGAGGTTATCCTTATGGCATTATAGATGAAGTTATTAATGAAGTGGCCTTCAAAAGAATGAACAACACCTATGTCCCCTTACTACAAGCTAGAACACAAAATGATCAAGTGAGGGTTGTGGGTCTACCTTTGTCTGAGTTTAATCCTGACAATGTCATTCGCACTGACACTAATATTCCTAGGTTTATCACTACTTTTACATTGGATAGTGGTAACCTTTGGTCAGTGATTAAGAAAAATTGGGATCTTTTTAGAAAAGACCCCTTGGTATTTTCTAGGATGGGTTCCACACCCCAGGTCACGTACAGGAAAGCTAAGAACCTGAAGGCATGGTTTGAATACAAACCAGTTCACACTAGGTCTCCGGGCATGTTCAAATGTCAATCCTGCAATTTTTGTAAATATATTATTGAATCTAACAGATTCATTATACATGGGCATGAATTTAAATTACAATGCAGGACCAATTGTAATTCAAACATGCTAGTTTATCTAGCTCAGTGTCAAAATTGTTTGGCATTTTACATAGGCAAAACGGAGCGCAAGCTCCGTGAACGGATTTATGAACATCTTTATGCCATCCGGAAACAAAAAGAAGTGAACGCTTTAGCCAAACATATTCTAGAATATCCGACACATCAATTCAAGTTTTTAGCTATAGACCAGATCAGTAATGATAGTAGGGGTGGTCCAACCCATCTTAGATTACTGGAGCACGAACTACAATGGCAAATCAGGTTGGGAGCTTATCACACACCTGGTCTGAACGAAGCTTGTTCTATTTTATGTATTTTGAGAATACTGAGTCTGACAAGATGACGTTATCTTAGTCTAAATAAATCCTTTATTGTCAAACTTATGTTACAAGGTTATATACTGTGATTTTTGACATGATTAAAACAACATTACTATTGATTATTTGGACTATGAATTGGAAATATGTATTTTTCCTTATGCAACCTTTATGGTACAGTTTAACTGTACAAAATTTCATTATTCATTATTTCTTATTTTTCAATAGGTTGCATCATAGAAACTATTGTATAAGTGTTTTTAACACTTTTTATTAATATACACATACTTTCATCAATACATTTCCTATTTTCGCATTATTGAAGAAATTTTATTTTTAGTATTTCTAAATAACTTTAAATAATTTCACATAATTTCTAATCTTTATATGATATATATTTTTTTAGTGGACAATATACATTTGGTAAAAATACATACATTTTGTGAAATGTTTTTGTAAATTCTAAATGTTATAGGGATATATAATATGTTATTTTAGTTTAGGTTTTGCATTAGGAGTTGCCTTTGAGTCAATTAGGTTTTTAGTACTTTTTTGCACTTAACTACATTTAATGATGTAATTACTTGAGCTTTTGCTTTAATTGTTTTATTAATTAGTGATGTCACTGTATATAATGGTTCTTGACTCATGTAGTGTGTCGGATGAAGTTTGCTTAATAAGCAAACGAAAAGCGCTTTACTGCATTATATTTGCTGTCTTGGGAAGTCTTCGCTACTCGTTTGTCCTTTGTTTAGTTGTTTCTCAGTTTATTTTTTATCTGGTTTATGTAGTTTGTGTAGGAGTTTATTTACGCAGCTTAAAAAAACCCTTGTGGTAATTAGCCTAGTAAACACCTATGAACACCTACAAAGTTGGTTGGGTTGTCAGAGATGCAGGTAGACCAGTCTAGGTTAAAATCTCCTGAGATGACTGTTCTTGGTTAAATGTGGAGGCAGCCCAGTAAAGAAGGTTTTCGGTTTTATGGAGGTATTGTTACCAGGCGGGCTATAGGCTGCTGTTAAAATACTTTTGTTAGTGTTTAGCTGGAGGCAGAAGACTAATATTTCTGACTCTGTAAGATCATGGGAGTTGCTATCTGTACGTTCCAGGGTAAGCGTATCCTTGCAGATAATGGCTATGCCGCTGCCATGATTACGAGCCCTGTTGAGTCTATGGGTATTGTATCATTGGGTAAGGATTTTGCTACCTTGAATATGGATGCATTAGTTCTGACAGAAACCCTATTCTTATGGAAAATCAAATATGGAGTTTACATGAGAGTGCTTGCAATTCTGAAATTCATCTGGCTGAAGTGCTCTTCACTAAGAAAATTGCTTTCCAAATTAATTATTTAATACTTATCATGGCCACAGGTTCAAAAGGAGGTTGTATTAGAGTCTGAAGCATGATGGTAATATCCCATGGAGGAACTGGATCTTTAATGGGAGGACATAACAGTAAAGTCCCTCTTAGAAAGGCTTCTGTGATCTTTAAAAAATAAGCTACTGAAATATAGTGTCCAATATGAAAATTTGAAATTGCTGACATTTGAACTTTGATGGTAGAATAACTAGAACTTTTTTTCCACTTGCTGTGATACAATTTTTTTGTAGCAGGCTTCTGGCAAGCCTATATAATCTCAACAACCATACTGGGAAACCTGGCACCTTTGGCTATAGTCTAAACTGGAGGAACCAAGCAGTTAGTTTCATGGTAGTCTGATCCACAGGAGACCATCCAGACAGGTGAGACAGAAGATCTGGATACTGATCTAGCATCCAAGGAGGATGCACTAATAGAGAACACAGAAAAGGGGAACCATGTTTGTCAGGGCCAGAAATGGGCAATGAGGATTACTTTGGCCCTGCACTGTTTGGCTTTCTGAATGAATTTGTTCATGAGATGTAATGGGGAAAGTCATAAAGAAGGCCAGACTACGAATTGTGGACAACAGCTTCCCCTTGTGATTGTTCCTGGGGAGAGACTGGGGCAAAGTAACTGCTGCACTTGTTGAGATAGGAGGAAAAAAGGTCACAGCAAGGCTGACCCCAGTGGTGGAAAATTAAAGTCGCCACTAATAAATTGACAGACCACTTGTGAGGAGTTAGGATAGTCTTGCTCAATTTGTCCACCAGAACAATGGAAGGCCCCAGGATGAGCGTTGCTATCAGAAAATGGTGTAAAGACATCGCCCACTGCCAAACTCTCATGGCCTCTTGACACAAAGGGTAAGAATGGGTTCCTCCTTGTTTGTTGATAGACCAAACGAAAGCCATGTTGTCCGTCCGTATGGACAGGCCATTCTGAACTGCCTGCAATGCTAGAACGACTGCCCTCATCGCCCTCATCTCCCAAGACATCGATGTGAAGGTTGGCCTCTAAATTTGACTGTGTGCCTTTGAACATTCTTACTTCAAAATCTACTCCCCCCCCCGAAGAGGAATGTCTTTGGTTACTATTGCTACCAGGAGATCTGTGAGAAAGGGTCGTCTCTCTGTTACTGAAGGGGAGGTTATACACCAAGTGATGTATTGGCTGCAAACCTTGCGAGTCGAATCTGTGTGCATAACAGGTGAAATTTCTGAGACCACTCTATCCACTGAAGTATTCTCATGTAGTAACAAGTCATCGGAATCATGAGAATTGAGGAAGCCATGAGACCTAACAGATACAAGACCAATTGTGCTGGAGGGGAGGGATGACAGATCAGTTGTGTGGCTGTTAGACACAAAGATAAGAGTCTGTGGTGGGGAAAACTGACAATTTGCAGAGTTGCATTGAAGTGTCAACCAATAAATTATGTTGGGCTGGTAGTAACTGACATTTAGAGAAGTTTACTGTTACACCTACATCCAACAAACACTGAAGCCGAAAGTTCAAATGATATAACAATAGATGCTTGGTTGTAGCAGTCAGGAGCCAAGTGGTGCAGTAGGGGCAGACATGGATCCCTAGCAAGTGGAAGTGCACCACTACCACTGCCATTACCTTGGCGAACACCCTGGGGCTGTGGCAAGACCAAACAGCAGGGCTCTGAACTGACCGGGATTGACTCGCAGCCACAAACAGAAGAATCTGCTGGAGTGCCTCTCTGTTTTCATATGATAGTAAGTACGCTGGAGATCTATTAAGCACATCTAATCATCCTTCCTCAAAAGAGGCAACATGAACTGAATTGTGACCATCTGGAATTTTCCCTGCTTTATGAATTGATTGAGATGACCGAGATTCAAAACTGGGCTAAGGTCCCCTGTTTCCTTTAGAATTAGAAAGAACCTTGAGTAGACTCTGCACCCTAACTGGTCTGGGGGGACAGGTTGGATGACTGTTTTACTAACAGCTTTTAAATTTCTGTTGCTGCTGGTTCCCACTGATAGAGTGGAATGTCATGACTTACTTTCTTTTTTAAGGGTGGAAGAAAAAAGGGAATGTAATAGCCCCTGGAAATTATCTTCAACACCCATGCATCTTTTGCTACGTTTTGCTAGGCACAGGGTGCAGGTGATAATATTCGCCGATTGCTTCCAGAGTGCAGCAGTCGGGAATCCCTTCAGGGATGCTGATAGGACCTCTTGGTAAAATGATTGTGGAAACCCTGGTTATGTGGTCCTCCTCTGCTTCTAGGGCAATGTCCATTGGAGTTTCTTCCACCTCTGACATGGGGAGGTCTTTCACCAGGAGATTTTTCCTAGCCCTCTGATTCATGGAGTAGGATCATTTGGAGGGGGGGGGCTAGAAAAACAGATGCCCACTGCAGAGACAGTCTTAGCATCCTGCTGGCTCCAGGTTAGTGCATCTTTAACTTTGGGCTCTTAAAGTGTGAAGCCATCATATGGGGAGTTGAAAAAAGCCGTCTTGAAGCCTTCCGCAAAATCACAAAGACGAGTCCAGGAATGCCTGCTGCTCTGTCTGAACAATCGGCTGCATTTGAAATGAGATGCATAGCTATGTTAGATGTTGACTGCAGAGTAGAAAGCTGCTGGGAGTCCACAGTCCTTTGGACATCTGCAGGCAAAACTCCAAGAAAGAGGCTTGGAAATTACCTTAATCAAGTTCCTCTGAAATCTGATGACATGAGCTAAGTAATTCAATGAACTGAGCGTAAAGATCACTGATGAGTAGGTCCGTTTCCCAAACCTGTTCAAGGTCTTAAGACTCCCTGTTGTGGGGATGGACAGAGGAACTCTTCATAGATAATTCCTTTTTGGTGGCTACTACTACCACGGCATCCACTAGCAGACCTTTGTTCCAATGTTTCCTGTCCTTTGCAGCTGTTAAAATCCTATCCAGTTACTTGGGTATCAGCTCCACCATATCTGGGTTCTTCCCAGCCTGCTGTGCCATACAGTTAAGTGGGTCAATGGGTAGTACAACTCAGGACTATGTTGACATAGAACTGAAAGCTTCCAAAAATACAGATTCGCCTGGTGAGGGATCTTCGATGGACCACCCCCCCTCTGTTTTATGAGTTCAAGATCTTCACCAAAGGTGACATCTTCTGATGGGGACATGGGGGAACCCTCATCCAAGTCTGTATTCTCTGTGAAAAACACAGGAGAGGAGTCTGTGTGTTTTCACTTACAAGTCTGTTTCTTGAAAACTGACTCTGTTGGGAGGACAAATGGAACACAATCAAAACTGGTGGTTTCAGAAGCTTGAGGTCCCAACTCTCTCTCTCTCTGACAGGGCGATGAGAAGATGACATTGCGGGTTCTGTTAGGGCTTGGATGAAACCAAATTAGGCGAAAGTACCCTCTCTTTAGCTAAGCTCAAAATCCTTTGAAAGGCCTCAAAAGTGAAAGCTGCTGCTGGAGCCGAAGATCTCCCAGGATCTGAAGAAGACAGAGAACCCTCTACCCTGACAAGCAGCAACCCCGAAGCTGACCTCACACCTAAGCTGTCTAGTGCTGAAGGACCAATGGGAAGAGGCAGCTCCCAGAGTTGATCCATCCCCTCAGAACCCAACAAATGCTACAGCTCAGAGTCCCTTCTCAATCTGAAGGTATCAGTCTCGAAGGGGAAAGGGAAGCCCTTGGTAACTAAGCAGACTGCACTATCTCCAGAATTAGTCTGATCCAAAACTGTTGGTACCAAAGGGTGAACTGCAATAGGCAAAACAAGTGTAGTAGTACAGTAGGCAATGGTTGTTACATTCCCAGGGGACTGTACCAACAGTACCCCAAGCTGGATCTGTGTTCTCATGAACTTTCTCATCATTGAAACAAGCAGTGAGGAGCCAAGCCACACCAGAACTGAGACAAACCAGATTAATTGTAAACAGTTTTAGTGTTTTCGTCAGAGTGTATCCACAGACTTCTTCAGAAACAAATTAACCACAAAACATATCTACATATAAATATCCCTCCAGAAAGATCATGTGACTTAGAAAACCAATTAAAAACATACATAATTAAATTTGCGTAAACACTTGTACATAAACAACTACAGTAAAACTAAAAAAAATTTATACTAAATAAGAATGAAGTCTAAGCACACTAGCAATGGATAAAGTATCATTTAACCCAGGATACACACGGGCATTTAACTTAATTTTCCACCTGAGTTCTTTGCAAGCAATCAAATCATTCCAAGGGCCACCCCTTACACTTTTAGCAGCTATATCTAGCCCCATAAAACCAAACACGTGGTTAGGATTTCAGAAACATCTCTAACAGTGCATTTTTAATTACTTTTTCTAATATCTAAAATATGTTCGTAAACACGCTCTCTGAACTTCCTCTGGGTCTTCCCAATATAAAACCAGTTACACTTTTTGCAGAGAGAAAGATAAACAATGCCACTAGTGTTACAATTGCAAGAAAACAGTGTACTTATATAAATCCCATTCACATAAATCGTATCCTCTTCAATAAAATATTTACATTGGTTGCAAAATCCACATTTGTTGTTTTCCCTTTCTCCTAGAAGTCAAAAAATCATAGACTTCCAAGATCTCTTTGAAACTTTTCCCCTTCCTATACACAATTTTAACGCCATCATCAAAAATGTTTTTAAACTCATTATAGCAAGAAAAAAAGGTTCCAGTTTGTCTTTAAGATCCTATAAATGTGCAAACATTTGGGAATACATGATAATAAAAGACAAAGCACAGTCTCCTTTTGAATGGTTAATACTAACATCAACAGTTGTTGATTCAGTTTGCCCAGCACTAACAACTTTTAGCAAAGGGGTGTTAAAACCACTAGCCCTTTTCAGGCGATTTCCGAGAAAACTTCATTATCAGCCCTCGGGAGTAGCCTCTAGATAGAAACACGTCCAGCAGGATTTCAGATTCCTCCATAAAGTCACATCCTCAGAAATCATTCTGATCAAATGTACAAATTGGCCTTTAACAATACCCCTTTTCTGAAAAGTAGGGTGGAAACTATTGTAGTGCAAAAGACAATTAAAACAGGTGAGCTTTCTATACGTGTTACTAACTAGCCTCTTATTGATAACATCCTTGTTACTCATGCAAACATGAAAGTTGCAAATGCACTTTAATGGTACAACTACTAAAATCAGAGTGAAACGCTAGCCAAAAAGTCCAAGACAGCAAAAAAAAAAAAAAAAGGAATCGCAGCTTTTGGAAAATGCCCAGATGAAATTTTTCCATTCACTAGCATAAATCTTTCTAGTTGAAGGTTTCTGACAGGAAGAAAAAGGACATGAATAACGCTCTGCAAGCTTGGGATCCCTTGTCCACCACTGGAATTGGAAGACCCAAGTGGACATCTTAACCAAATAAATGTTTGGGTGAGGTAGGCCAAAGGATGAGAATCCAGACCCAGAACAAGGTCCAGAAAGTGCAGTTTTGTACCTACCATAAATGTAGATGTTCGAGTGCTCATACAGCTGCGGTCATAACAGAGGGGTTATCCTGCCGTCAGGCGGGTCCTCGGTCGGCCGAATTCCAAAGTCTAGGTCCGGTGTCGGTTGTCGTCGCTTCTTCCCTGATGTCAGTGCGGCAGGGGTACAAAAGAGGCAGCCAACACCATTTTCTTCAGTTTTTCTTGCCCCAGATGTCAGGTGCCCCCAGAAGGAAGGCAAACATAATGCTATGCAAAGATGCAATGTTGATAAATCAAAAACAGTAGTTGCAAGCAAATACACCATAAAAAAATACCCCAAAAAGGTTGTATGAAAAGTGTTTGTCATAAGGCCTGTCCTAAGAGGGGATGGAGGGAGGGCAACCTGGACTGCAGCTGTATGAGCACTCGAACATCTACATTTATGGTAGGTACAAAACTGTACTATGTTCATCATGCATACAGCTGCAGTCATAACAGATGGGTAGAATCTCAAAGCTAAGTAAGGGTGGCAGGCACTAAGTGAAACTAGGAGGGGCTAGGATGCCCTGCAGGACTGCTGTGGCAAAGCCCGCTCCAGATTTTGAGTATAGTGGGAGGTGATAGTGTTTGGAGAAAGTGTGCACTGAACTCCAGGTGGCTGCTTCCAAAATGTCCTTGGTAGGGACCCCCCCCGAGGAAGGCTGCAGAGGTAGCTGTGGCTCTGGTGGAGTGGGATCTGATGCATGCAGGCACAGTTTTTCCATGAAATGAGTAACAAAAGCATATGCAGTGGGCTATCCATTTTGAAATTGTCTGTTTGGAAATAGCTTTTCCTTGAGCAGCTGCAGCATAGGACACAAAGAGTTGCTCAGATTTCCTGAATGGCTTTGTCCTGTCCAAGTAGTAACGAAGTTGTCTGTGAATGTCCAAGGAATGTAGCAGTCTTTCCCCTTTGTTTTGAGGATTAGGATAAAAGGTAGGTAAGTGGATAGTCTGATTCAAAGCTTCACTGGATACTACCTTTGGCATAAAGGTAGGGTTGGTTCGTAAGGAAACTCTGTCCTGATGGAAAATGATGAATGGTTACACAGCCATGAGGGCCTGTAGCTCCGAAACCCTGCGAGCTGAGGTGATAGCCAGAAGAAAGGCCATATTTCCATGACAAGTACTGTAACTCTGATGAAGAAGCTGGCTCGAAGGGAGGAAGGGTCAGCTTTTCCAATACGAAGTTGAGGTCCCAAGCAGGGACTGGTGGTCTCCTTGGGGGTTTTATATTCTTTGCCCCTCTGAGGAACTGCCTTAAGAGAGGATGAGAGAATAAAGGAGGATCTGTGTTGTATTGTGCAGAAATCGCTGAAGCGTGGATCTTGATGGAGGAGAAGGAAAGTCCATTGTTTAACATCTCGGCTAGGTACTGTAAAATTTGAGGAATGTTTATTACCCAAGGATTCTGTCCCTTTTCTTGATTCCAGGCACAAAATTGTTTCCATTTGGCGGAGTAGGCCTTTCTAGTAGAAGGTCTTCTGGCCTCCAAGATGACATCCTGCACCTCCTTGGAGAGGAGAAACTGTTGGGAAATCAAGGAATTCTCCATGCAGCTAGATTTAGAGTTTTGAGATGGCTGTGAAGAGTTTTGTAGTTGTGCTGGGACAACAGAAGAGGGACTAGAGGGCAGGATCCATGGTGGGGAATGTGTCAGGCTCTTCAGGAGCGGATACCAGTGTTGTCTTGGCCAGTCTGGAGCAATGAGAATCATTTTCGGCCTCTCTGCTCTGGCTTTTAATAGAACTTTGGACAGCAGAGGAAGAGGCGGGAAGGCATAGACTGTCAATGTTGCCCAATTGAAGGAAAGTGCGTCCACTTTCCAGGCCTGTGGATGATAGGTCCTTGAACAAAATTTTTTCAACTGGCAATTTTTGTGGGTAGCAAAGAGATCTATGTCTGGCTGTCCCCATGCCTGAGTTATCTTTGTGAAAACTTGAGGATGCAACTTCCATTCGTGTGGATCTGTCATATTTCTGCTTAGGTTGTCTGCCAGTGTGTTTTCCTTCCCTGGCAGGAATTGTGCCTGTAGTTGAATTTGCAATTCCAGTGCTGTGTTCCATAGGGTCATGGCTTGCCTGCACAGGGGGTATGAATGAGTTCCCCCCTGTTTGTTTATGTACCACAATACTGTGGTGTTGTCTGTCCTTATCAATAGCTGGCCTGGATGCAGTAGGTCGTTGAAGGTCATAATAGCCTTTTGCACAGCTAGCATTTCCTTTTGGTTGATGTGAAGGTGCTTCTCTTTTCGGGTCCATTTTCCCTGAATGCACTGATCTGTCATGTGTGCTCCTCAGGCGTAATCTGAGGCATCTGTTGTGATGATTTGAGTTGCTTGAGGTACACAGAAAGGAAGACCTGTGTTTCTTTGGCAAGCTTGAGCCCACCACATAAATTCCTTTTGAAGGCATGGAATGAGTGGTATAACTGCTTCCAATCTGTGGCTGTGTTGAGACCATAAGTTTTTTAGGTACCATTGAAGTTTCCTCATATGCAGCTTTGCACATGGGATTAGTAGGATGCAAGATGCCATGAATCCCAGAGCCTGCAGGACTTTCCTTGCAGTTAGCCTGGTGTAAGTTGCCATTTTTCTGAAGTATTGAGACAGTTGCCCTTGCTTGTCTGGCGTGAGGTATGCCATCTGGGTGATTGTATCCAAGCTGGCACCCAGGAAAATTATTTGTTGAGAGGGTATTAGTTTTGATTTATTTTTGTTGACTGTGTATCCCAGGAAGTTCAAGAGTTTTATTACAAATGCCAGGTGCTGCAGGAGTATGTCCTTGCTGTCCGCTTGGATCAGGCAGTCGTCCAGATATGGGTAGATTTGTATCCCTTGTAGTCTGCAGAAGGCGATTACTGATGCCAGGCATTTTGTAAACACTCTGGGTGCAGTAGATAAGCCAAAGGGCAATGCAGAGAATTGGTAATGGGTTGAACATGCAAGAAATAGGAGGTATCTTCTGCAATCTTGTCTGATAGGGACATGCAGGTATGCCTCCTTGAGGTCCAATGTTACCAGCCAAGACTCCTTGCCCAGCATGGGAAGAAGCTGCTGTAATGCGAGTATCTTGAATTTTGGCACCTGTAGGTATGTGTTTAGGATGGATAGGTCTAAGATAGGTCTCCAATCTTTGTCTTTCCTTGGCACCAGGAATAGTCTGGAATAAAACCATTGACCTTGTTCTTCTGCAGGTACCTCTTGAATTGCTTTCATGTCCATGAGAGCTGAAATTTGTTTTTGTGCCAGGTTTGGCATGCCTCTCAATTTTGGAAGGGTGTGAAATTGGAACCTGTAGCCTCTGTCTATAATGTCCAGAATCCATTTGTCTCTTGTAACAATATGCCATTTTTTGAGAATAATGTCAGTTTTCCACCCAAAGGTGCTGCCATTAAAGCTTTGCTTGGCAGATGTAGGGGGAAGTCATTGTGTCCGTTTTCTAAAAGACTGTGATCTGTCTTCTCCACCTCTTGGGGTTGGTGCTTGCCACTCTCTGGCTCTGAAAGATCCTTGAGGTTGAGCTCTACCCCTTGGACGCATGTATCTGCCCCTTTGAGGTCTGTCCGTGGCTGGAAAAGACCAATTTTTTGAAGGCCAGTTTCTGCTGAAACGTGCAGGCTGTACCTGCAGGAAATCTTTCACTGTTTGCATTGATTTTGCTTTTTCCTCCATTTTCTTTAGCACCTCCTCAGCTTTAACACCAAACAATACATCTTTTTGAAGAGGTGCATCTAATAATTTAGCTTTGACATGATCTGGTAAGGTTTGCTCCTTAAGCCAAGCATGAATATGTATAACAGACCCCGTAACAGCAGCTCTACATGAGGCCTCTAAAGCATCAAAACCACACTGCAAGCTATGTTTACCCACTTGCTCTGCACCATGCAACAAATCCTGCAACTCTTTTAAATCTGGTTGTTCTGGTTGTGTCATCTTGCTTTTCAACTGAGATATCAAAAACTGTTGATACTTTAACATATGGAACTGACAGTTTAATGCCCTCATGGTTAAAGTGGCCGAGGTGTACACCTTTTCCCCCCACCTTTCTAAAGCTCTGGAATCTCTCTCTGAAGGTAATGGGTTTTTAGCAGTAGAGGCCTTAATTCCCTTGGGGCCCTGTGAAATAGTTTCTGGGTCAGCAGTATGGCTTTTGTATAGGAATTGGTGAGAATCAGGAACCCGGTAATACCGGTCTGGTTTAACAGGAGCTGGAGGCAAAGAATCAGGATTAAGGCTGGCTTCTGTGTACACATCATCCAATATATCTAAAACAGGAGGGATAGCCAGAGGCCTATGCTGGGGTAGCAGAAGAAATTCCCTGAGTCTTTTCTTGGAATCTGAGTAATCTTGGCCTTTCCAGTGAAAGTGTTCCCTTAATGTATGCAGGGTTTCCCCAAAATTCTTATCAATAGTTGACCTGGTTGTAGAAGGTCCTTGAAAGCTATAACAGCATTTATTACTGCTAGCATTTCTTTTTGATTGATGTGAAGGTGCTTTTCTTTTTGGGACCATTTGCCCTGAATGCACTGATCTGTCATGTGCACCCCCCAGGCGTAGTCCGAGGCGTCTGTTGTGATGACTTGATTTGCTTGAGGCTTGCTGAATGGAAGACCTGCGTTTGTTTGACATGCTTGAGCCCACCACAGAAATTCCTTTTGCAGACATGGAATTAGTGGTATTATTGTTTCCAAACTGTGGCTGTGTTGAGACCATATGTTTTTCAGGTACCATTGTAGTTTCCTCATATGCAGCTTTGCACATGGGATTAGTAAGATGCAAGATGCCATGAATCCCAGAGCCTGCAGGATTTTCCTTGCAGTCAGCCTGGTGCAATTTGCTAGTGTTCTAAAGTATTGTATTAGTTGCCCCTGCTTCTCTGGCGTGAGGTAGGCCATCTGGGTGTTTGTGTCCAAATTGGCACCCAGGAAAATTATCTTCCGAGAAGGTATTAGTCTTGATTTCTTTTTGCTGACTGTGTATCCCAGAGAGTTCAATAACATTATTACATAAGCCAGATGTTTCAGAAGAATATGTTTGCTGTCTGCTTGGATCAGGCAGTCATCCAAATAGGGGTATATTTGTATCCCTTGAAGTCTGCAGTAGGCAATTACTGATGCCAGGCATTTCGTGAATACTCTGGGCGCAGTAGATAAGCCAAAGGGCAATGCAGAGAACTGATGAGTTGAACCTGCAAGAAATCTGAGGTACCTTCTGCAATTTTGTCTAATTGGGACATGCAGGTATGCCTCCTTGAGGTCCAATGTTACCAGCCAAGACTCCTTGCCCAGCATGGGAAGAAGTTGCTGTAGAATGAGCATCTTGAATTTTGTGCAGTAGAAATGTGTTTAGGATGGATAGATCCAAAATAGGTCTCCAATCTTTTTCCCTTCCTTGGCACCAGAAATAGCCTGGAATAAAAACCTTGACCTTGTTCGTGCGTAGGTACCTCTTGAATAGCTTTCATGTTTATGAGATCTGTAATTTGCCTTTGTGCCTCTGCCCTTTGATTGTGTGGCAGGTTTGGCATGCCTCTCATTTTTGGAAGGGTGTGAAAATGGAATTTGTAGCCTCTCTTTATAATGTCCAGGATCCATTTGTCCTTTGTGACAATATGCCAATTTTTTGAAAATAATGCCAGCTTTCCTCCTAAAGGGGCTGCCATTTGAGATCTGGCTGGCATGCAAAGGGGAAGTCATTGGGTTTGCTTTCTGAAAGATTGCGAGTTGTCCTCACCACCTCTTTGTGTAGGAGCTTGCCATTGTCTGCCTCTAAACGATCCTTGGGCTTGTCCTCTGCCCCTCAGGCGCCTGTATCTGCCTCTTTGGGGTCTGTCTGTGGCAGGAAAGGACCAGTTTTTGGAAGGCCAATTTCTACTAAAACGTGGGGGTTGAACCTGTAGAAATTCTTTCACAGTTTGCATTGATTTAGCCTTTTCCTCCATTTTCCTTAATACCTCCTCAGCATTAGCACCAAATAGTACATACTTTTGAAGAGGGGCGTCTAGTAATTTAGCTTTGACATGATCAGGCAAGGCTTGTTCCTTGAGCCAGGCATGCCTATGTATGACTGATCCTGTAACAGCAGCTCTACATGAGGCCTCTAGAGCATCAAAACCACATTGTAAGGTGTGCTTACCCACTTGTTCTGCACTATGCATCAAATCCTGCAACTCCTTCAAGTCTGGTTGTTCAGGTTGTGCCATTTTACTTTTCAATTGTGATAACTGTTGGTATTTTAGCATATGAAACTGATAGTTTAAGGCCCTCATGGATAAGGTAGCCAAGGTATATACCTTTTTTCCCCACCTTTCTAAGGATCTGGAATCTCTCTCGGAAGGCAATGGATTTTTAGCAATGGAGGCCTCAACTCCCTTGGGGCCCTGTGAGATGATTTCTGGGTCAGCAGCATGGCTTTTGTATAGAAATTGGTGTGAGTCAGGAACCCTGTAGTACCTGTCAGGCTTAACGAGCTGGAGGTAGAGAGTCCGGGTTAAGACAGGCCTCCGAGTAAACATCATCTAGAATGTCCAAGACAGGCAGTATAGCCAGAGGCCTGTGCTGAGGTAGCAAGAGAAATTCCCTTTTCTTGGAATCTGAATAATCCTGGCCTTCCCAGTGGAAGTGTTCCCTTAAGGTATGCAAAGTTTCCCCAAATGAGTAATCCTCAGGGGGGGATACAGAAGGGATGGACTCCTCCGCATCAGAGTCTTCAAAAGGGGAGTAAGAATGTTCCTGATCATCAGAGTGCTCTGAAATAATGGAGCCCTGATCAGAGGAGGGGGAATCTTCCTCCACTCTGGGCCTTTTGTCCGGTGGAGGCTGAGAACCTCTGATAAGAGTAATTAAATCCTCAGCCATTTTAAGCAGCTGTTTCTTAGGCATGGGGCCTAGAGATGGGCCCTGTGTAGCTGGTCTCTTAGTGCATGGTAGCTTTAGACTTTGTGAAAGCCTTGATGGAGAAAGAAAAGGAAGGTCTGAAGACACCTTGAGTGGAGGTGAACCTGTCCACATTCTGAGTTTCAACGCCAAGAGTGGCTTCGGTATCTGTAGTCGGGGTGTGGGACGAGGAGCCTGCGACCTCGGGCACAGGAGACACTGTCAAAGAAGTGTCGTCGGTAGTCAGGGGCTGCGTAGGTGCCTCACTGAGAACCGGACCACGTGTAGTCGGCTTTGGCGTGGTGTCGGTAGAGGCCACGGACCTCGTGTGTCGGTCCTTGTCTTTGCGTTTTTTAGACAAAACCGGAGTTGGAGTATCCGACGACATAGTATAGTTAAATGCTTGCCCAAAATAATGCTGGGCGAACTCCGCCCGACGCTTAATAGTGCGTTTGTTGAATGTAGCACAAAAGCGACAGACCGAGACGTCGTGGTCTGGGCCTAAACAAGGTATACAGAGGGAATGGAAATCCTTATGCGGTATTTGCTTCCCACAAGAAATACAATTATTAACTTTGTCTGACATCGGTCTGAGGCAAGAAAAGTTTCCCCAACGGGGTACTTAGCTTTTAAGAAGACTTCGGTTTCCAAATTTTCGTAATCTCAGGAGCTGGTCGACCGGCACTTGCGAACTGCTTCTGCTTTGGGCACCGCGCGGCAAGAAAGACTGAAGAAAATGGCGTCGGCTGGTTCCTTTATACCCCTGTCGCTCTGACGTCAGGGAAGAAGCGACGACAACCGACGCCGGACCTAGACTTTGGAATTCGGCCAACCGAGGACCCGCCTGACAGCAGGAGAACTCATCTGTTATGACTGCAGCTGTATGCACGATGAACATCTTAAATAAACTTATAAACTGACTACTGCACTCATACGTAACACTCTGGCTGTTCTCTCAAAATGGCACTGCTACCTGCACGTCCTCAGTATTTATATGCACGTGCTTACATCTGGAAATGCTTCTTAAAGGTATACACACACACTCGATTTACAGTCACCAAACTTGTCAGGGCCAGAAAATGACAATGAGGATGACAGTCGCTCTGCAATGGGCTGCTTTCTGAAGAAATTTGATTATAAGAGGAGTCTGGGGGACAGTCCCAGGGGCCAAGCATGCAAAAAAGCACCCTTGATGACCACCCTCTGGTTGAATCAGGGCATATACACTGTTGCACTATGTGTTGGATTGGATAACAAAATGGTTGCAGCAGGGGGGTCCCCAGTGGCTGATAATCTCTACAATGCTATCTCCAGATTCAAGGCTCACTCATGGGGCAGAAGAATGTGTCTGCTCAGACTGAAGGCCAACATGTTGGATTTCTCCAAGCTGTGTCTTGTGATTAGAAATCACTGAGAGAACATCACCCACTCCCAAACTTTCATAGCCTGTTGACACAGGAATAGGACAGAGTTCCTCTTTGCTTGTTCAAGTACTACACCACAGATGTAGTGTCAGTCTGAACAGCAATCAAACCCTGGGGGAGAGGATATGAAATGCCTGCAATGCTAGGAGGACTGTCCATCTCAAAGATGTTGATGTGAACATTGGCCTTGAACTAGATCTGGTGCCCTGGACAGTCTTCCTCTGGAAATGCCCCATCCCAGAAGTGAAGCGCCTGGAGTCAGAGTGCTCTGTGGATGGGAAAGAACAAAAAGGTTGACCCCCTGCAACAAGAGGGATTCCAGCCACCACCAAATGTGATCATGACTAACATTTGTTACAGAAGCTGGAAAGTTCATATTATGATTCAGATAGGGTCCCTGATCAGGAATAGTCCACTGTAGCACCCTCATGTGGAACCCTATTAATTAACTAGACAAATAAAGGCGGCCATATGTCCAAGGAGATGAAGAAAGTACAGTTTTGTACCTACCATAAATGTAGATGTTCGAAGATCCACATTGCTGCAGTCCTAACACTTGGGTAGTCCGCTGTCCCAGTCGGCCCGAATACCAAAGTATAAGGCTGACGTCGGTCAAGGCGCATTAGTCTGACGTCAGGACGTCAGGGTACAAATGCGCATGACCGACGTCATATTCTCAGTCTTTTCTTGCCCCAGATGTCAGAAGACCCTAAAAAGATAAGGCCAAAACCAAAAAACACCAAACACTCCTGTACCAAATATATGTACAATATATACAAATTTACAAAAGTACAACCCCACCCACACAACCACCCCTAAACACAGAGGGGAAGGAGGGAGTATTGGACTGCAGCAATGTGGATCTTGAACATCTACATTTATGGTAGGTACAAAACTGTACTATGTTCTTCATCTCACATTGCTGCAGTCCTAACACTTGGGTAGAATCCCAAAGCAGAGGTAAGGGAGGCTGGCAAATCATAAAGAAGCAGGAGCTGTCAACATTCCCTGCAAAATAGCCGTGGCAAAACCAGCCCTAGATTTAGAGTAGAGAGGAAGGTGGTAATGCTTAGAGAAAGTATGCACTGAACTCCAAGTAGCTGCCTCCAAAATATCCTTAGTTGCCACCCCCCTTAGAAATGCTGTTGAAGAGGCAGTAGCCCTAGTGGAATGAGGCCTAATCCCAGCTGGAATCTCCTTGCCATGATGGGAATAACAGAATGCAATGCAAAACCCAATCCACTTAGATATAATTTGTTTTGACACAGGCTTGCCCTGAGAACTCAAAGCAAAAGAAACAAACAACTGCTGAGACTGCCTAAAATCCCTAGTCCTGCTTAAATAATAACGCAACTGCCTGTGTACATCTAAAGTGTGCAAAATCTTTTCCCCTTATTTTTGGGATCTGCATTAAAAGTAGGCAAATGAATAGTTTGGTTTAAAGCCACACTAGAAACCACCTTAGGCATAAAGGAAGGATTAGTACGTAATGATACCCTATCCTTATGGAAAATCAAAAAAGGCTCAACTGCCATAAGGGCCTGCAATTCAGAAACCCTTCTTGCAGAAGTAATGGCCAACAAAAAAGCAGTCTTCCATGACAAGTATTTCAATTCAGCAGTAGCCGCAGGCTCAAAAGGTTGTAGAGTAAGTTTCTCCAACACAAAATTGAGGTCCCAAGCAGGAGTAGGAGCTCTACGTATGGGTCTTATATTCTTTGCCCCTCTAAGAAATTGCTTGAACAAAGGATGAGAAAACAATGGTGGGTCACAATCATAGTGAGCTGAAATTGCTGCAGCATGAATCTTAATGGAAGAGAAAGACAAACCTTTGTCCAATAACTCAGTAAGATATTGAAGAGCCACACTCAAATTAGGCTCAGAAACATCCAAATCCTTTGCTGCACTTCAAAATAAAAATCTCTTCCATTTGTCTGCATACACTTTACGTGTACTAGGTCTTCTGGCTTCCATAATCACATTCAAAACTTGTTGAGGAAGTTGAGACCTGCTGTGGTTCAAAACAGAATATGCCAGGCTGTTAGATGAAGAGAGTGAAGCTTGACATTGAGTAGATGACCGTCCCTCTGAGACAAAAGGTGTGGAATCAAAGGTAAAGGCCATGGAGGCTTCCTTACCAGATTCCTCAGTAATGGGTACCAGTGTTGCCGAGGCCAATCTGGAGCTATTAAAATCAGCCTTGGCTTGTCTTGTCTGACCTTTAGGAGTACCTTTGGGAGGAGAGGCAGAGGTGGAAAGGCATACACATGAAGATTTTTCCAACTGAAAGAAAGAGCATCCACTTTCCAAGCTGTGTGATGAAACCTTTCGTGCAAAACTTTGGCAGCTGGTGGTTTAGTGGAGAAGCGAACAGATCTATGTCTGGAGTTCCCCATGACACTGTCAATTTCCGAAATACATGAAGATCCAGTTTCCACTCGTGGGGATCCATGATTTGCCTGCTTAACACATCTGCTAAGGAGTTCTGTGCTCCTGGCAGAAACCTTGCTTGAAGATTTAGCTGCAGGCTGAGCGCAGTCTCCCACAAAATCATTGCTTGCCTGCATAGAGGATAAGAATGTGTTCCCCCTTGCTTGTTGATGTACCACATGACAGTTGTGTTGTCTGTTAGAATCAACACCTGCCCTGGAAGAAGTAACTCCTTGAAAGCCAGTAATGCAAACTGGACTGCTAACATCTCCTTCATGTTGATATGTAGATGCTGTAGTCTGGCAGGCCACTTGTCTTGTATCCACTTTCCATTCAGATGAGCTCCCCAAGCTATGTCTGAGGCATCTGTCGTTAGAATCTGACTCGCCTCTGGCCGGGTCACAGAGAGTCCCTTGTTTAGGTGACATTCCTGAGCCCACCACAAAAATTCCTTTTGAATGCAAGGTATTATTTGAATGACAGTGTCCAAATCCTGGCAGTGCTGTGTCCATACATTTTTGAGATACCATTGCAGCTTCGTCATATGCAGTTTGGCATTGGGAAGCACCAGAATACAAGATGCCATGAACCCTAAGGCTTGAAGGACTGTCCTTGCAGTCAGCCCGGACTGAAGAGATAGTTGATGAAAGTAAAGGGAAAGATTCTTTTGTTTGTCCGGGGTTAAAAAGGCCATCTGGGTTGCTGTATTCAGTCTCACACCCAGAAAGCACATGTCTTGAGAGGGTACTAGACTGGACTTTATTTCGTTCACAGAATACCCCAGGCATCTTAGCACTGCTATCACATATTCCAAATGCTGAAGAAGCTCGTCCTTTTCTTGAGCCAGAATCAGGCAGTCGTCCAAGTAAGGATAGATTTGTATTCCTTTTAGCCTGAAGAAAGCTATGACTGAAGCCAGAACTTTTGTGAATACTCTAGGCGCAGTAGATAAGCCAAAGGGTAATGCAGAGAACTGATAATGAGAATTCCCAGCTCGAAAACGCAGATACTTCCTGCAACTGAGTCTGATAGGCACATGAAGGTAAGCCTCCTTGAGATCTAAAGTTACCATCCAGTGATCTTTGCCCAGCAGAGGTAAAAGCTGTTGTAACGTCAACATTTTGAACTTGGGAATGTCCAGATAAGTGTTGAGGATAGATAAATCCAAAATTGGTCTCCACGTGTTCCCCTTTTTTGGTACTAGGAACAGGCGAGAATAAAATCCTAGGCCCCTTTCTGGCACAGGAACCGGCTGAATGGCCCCTATGTGGAGTAACAGAGAAATTTGCTTGTGAGCCTCTTTTCTTTGTATAGGAGGAATGTCTGGCATGCCTTTGAAAGGAGGCAAGGTATGGAAATAAAACCTGTAACCGTGGTGAATGATATCCAATACCCATCTGTCTTGGGTAATTAAACTCCAATTTTCTTTGAAAAGTGCCAGCCTTCCTCCCAAAGGTGCTGCCAGACGAGAAGGCTCTGGCAGCCGAAAAGGCAGGTCATTGGGTCTGCTTACGAAAGGACTGACCCCTGCCCTCACCAGAAGACTGAGCAGGTGAACTCCCTGTTCTAGGCCTAAAAGAACCTTGAGCTCTGCCCCTACCACGTCTAGACCTACCCCTAGGCTGGGAATCATAAGAAGGATATGTCCACCCCTTAGTAGGCCAATTTCTACTAAACTTCGGAGGCTGAACCTGCAAAAAATCTTTAACAGTCTGCATAGACTTAGCCTTGTCCTCCATTTTCTTTAAAACTGCTTCCACAGGCGAACCAAACAACACATCAGATTGTAAAGGAGCATCTAAAATCCTTGTCTTTACATGCTCAGCTAAATTCTGATCCCTCAGCCAGGCGTGCCTGCGAAGAACAGAACCAGTGGCTGCCACCCTCAAGAGGCCTGTACAGCATCAAAACCACATTGCAGGGAATGCTTACCCACCTGTTCAGAAACATGAACTAAATCCTGCAACTCTTTACACTCAATACCTTCCGCCAGAGCATCTACCTTAGACTTCAATTGTGAAAGGAGGTAATTTTGGTATTTTAACATGTGAAACTGGCAATTCAAAGCCCTCATGGCTAAAGTGGAAGAAGTATACACCTTCTTTCCCCATCTATCCAAAGCCCTTGCCTCTTTATCAGGAGGAACAGGATTTTTAACAACAGAAGCCTTAACACCTTTAGGGCCCTGAGAAACAGTTTCTGGGTCTGCCCTAGGACTCTTAAAAAGATACTTATGAGCTTCAGGCACCCTATAATACCTATCCGGTTTAACTGGGGCAGGAGGCAAAGAATCAGGGTTCAGGGAAGCCTCTGCAAAAACATCTTCTACCACATCCAGAACAGGAGGTATAGCTAAAGGCCTATGCTGGGGTAGAAACAAAATTCCCTAAGCCTTTTCCTGGAATCAGAGAAATCTTGACCTTCCCATTTAAAATGCTCCCTCATGGAATGAAGAGTCTCTGAAAAGAAAAATCCTCAGGAGGAGAAGCAAGGAGTAGAATCATCTACATCAGAATCAGAATAAGGAGGATACTCCTGCAAGTCTTCAGTCAAGACTCAGAAGCCTCGAACACTGCTCAAAACTCTCAAGCTCAGGTTCCACCCTAGGCCTCTTATCAGGAGGGGGCATAGAACCTCTAATCATAGTAATCAAATCTTCTGCCATTTTAAGCATATGTTTCTTAGGCAGAGACCCTGAAGAACTAGGGGAGACCCCCACAGAAGTTAACCCTGGCCTGCCTCTCGAAGAAGCCTTGGAAACAGAAGGGGAGGGCCTAACCACCTTAGGAAGGGAGGGGAGAACAGCTACCTGAGAAGCCCCTTCAGCCTGGCCTACCTCCTGAGAGGACACATCTTGTAACAGTAAAGTCTCTCCCTGAGAGTCCAAAGGAACTTCTGGCAGAACCACCGGCTCCACCGAGCCCTCTAAAGAACCGACGTCCGGGACAGACGGTTCTTCCAACCTAGGCTTTGCTACTTTGTCCTTGCGCTTTTTAGACGAAGCGGGCGTCGGAGCATCCGACGGCATGTTATAATTACAACGCTTCCCAAAAACTAACCTGGCACAATCTAATCTTCTCTTTATAGTGCGTTTGTTAAATCTAGCACAAGAGCGACAGCCAACAACGTCGTGCTCAGGCCCTAAGCAAGGTATACACAAGGTATGGTAGTCCCTATGAGGTATCTGTTTCCCACAAGAAATACAGTTATTCACTTTTTCTGACATCCAGTTAAATACTGAGGCAAGAAAAAACCAAAATATTCCTCAACGGGGTACTTAGCCAACTTTGATTCGGTCTGAAACTCCGACTTCAGAAAATTTCAGAACGCCAACCTGCACTCGCAATACTGCTTCTGCATCGGACCATGCGGCAAAAAAGACTGAGGATATGACGTCGGTCATGCGCATTTGTACCCTGACGTCCTGACGTCAGACTAATGCGCCTTGACCGACGTCAGCCTTATACTTTGTTATTCGGGCCGACTGGGACAGCGGACTACCCAAGTGTTAGGACTGCAGCAATGTGAGATGAAGAACATCTGAGACTGCTGATGTTTTGTGAACCTGGAGGATGTAAGAAGCCTGTAAACAAAGATAATTTACACTTGATAATGGTAGCTTGCCTGCCTAAATTGACCACATTCAAATAGCAACTGTTAGATTCCAATACCAAGTGGTATCAAGTATAGTGGAACTAAAGGAAGAGCAAGACCTGGACTGTACATCCAGTTTATGAGTAACAAAGGTATGCACAAATCCCAATACTTAATCCAGTTTCAGACTGCACTTTTCATAATTCACTGTTCTGCCCAATGACAGACGCAATTGGAGAAAGGAATCTCAGGCCTTGATTAATGATGCCCTCGTTGAAGCACTCAAAAGCCAGCTGCCCAGGTAGGAGGAGACCTGGAACCCTGCAGCCTGAGTTAGGCTGCCACTACTGCCTTACATTTCATGAACATCTGGGGAGCTATGGGGAGACCAAAGGGCAGAGCCCAAAAATGAAAATGACTGGCTCCCAGCTGAAAGAGCAGAACCCTCCTAAAATACCTTGCTACCTTTATGCGATGGCAAGCATCCTTGAGATCTAGTTGCCCTTCCTAAGAGGAGGAAGAATGGACTGCACCATGGTCATCAAAAAGGGTCTATATTATAAGCTCGAAAGACCTTTTCAGTGAATACAAAAACAGTGACATATTGCACGAACCACGAAAACACCAAATGCCCTAAAACGCGAAATTCAAAATCTTGAATCGTAATAGTTGGCCAACCACAACGCCCGCTACATACTACCTACCCCAACAAAATAAATAAACCACATACATACACTAAACAAAACCCTACTTCTAACCCTACACTAAACCATGCATACATTACTATCTATGCACTTACCTTAACCCACACCCTAACCCTAAGGTCCATAACTATCGCACACTTACCTTAAGGAGCTATACCACAGAAGGGCCAACTATGACGATTTGACATTTCGAATTTCACGCTTCAGGACGATCGATGTTTTTGCTGTTCACTGAATACGTGTCAACATTTCTGTATTCACCTAAGTGGATCTTCACGGTTCTAATAAGGCACCAATCCAAAATTTAGTCTGACAAAGTGGTTCAAGTTGTGGAGATCCAAAACGGATCTAAGGTCCTTATTTTTATTTCGTACCGAACAGAGTCTCAAACAGACTCTAGATCCTCACTGGTCTTGGGGGACCTCTCTGATGGCTACGTTGAGAAGCATGTTTTGGATTTCCACTGCTGCCTCCCTTTGCTGGCAGAGTGATATGTTGGGAAGAGATTTTTGGGATTCCTTCTGAGTGAACAAAAAGGGAACTGTATAACCTCTGGACATGACTCTCAAACATCCACAAATCTGATGTGATGGCCTCCCATGCTTTTGGGGAGAGAGCCAAATGACTCAAGATTGGCTCTAGAGTGCAGTAGTCAGACAATCCTTCAGGGGCAGAGAAGAAGCCACCCTGAGGAAGCTCCATGGAAGTTTTGGTTCTGCTGACTTCCCTTGTCCCACGGGCAGTGTCCACTGTAGCTGAACCCCCTCTCATTGCAGCGGGAACCATCACTCTGGGTATCCTGGAAAGGTTGCTGTGATTTCTGAAGAGAGATGCTTTTCAACCCTTCTGGTTCCTAGGAGAACCTCTGAGGAGTAGAAAGTGAACTTCAATGGAAGACGGCATCCTCCTGTTCTGCTCACTCTTACTGTCTCTCTAACCTTTGGGCTAAAAATGTAATCATCATCAAATGGAGCATCAATAAGGATATCTTGAAGTCCCCAAAAACTGCATAAGTGCATCCAGGCATGAGGCACATGGTGGTACCTGTGCCTGACGCTTGGTATGTTCCACTAGCCAAACTGGACAACAGTCTCATGAAAATGTTAGATTTACACAGCAACTTAGACAACTGAACCTCCAGGTTTTTCTGACTGCCTGGAGGCGGAGTCTTAATGACCTTTGACACTTCAGTGATAAGGTCCTATTGAAGTCTTGCCAAATGGGCAAGATAATGTCAGCACACGTAAAGCAAAGGTAGCTAAAGTGAACAAATGCTTTCTCAAATAACCCAAGGCCAAAGAGAGACTGCTGGGTAGATGCACCTTAGAACTTTCCTCGGATATGTCCTTTTTCATGACTACCTCAACCACAGCCAAAACCCTTGCTTCAGTGGGGTCTGTCTTTGGAAGGGATAAAAATTTTATCAGGTTTCCTAGACCTTGGTTCCAAGTCAGGTTCTCTCCAAGTCCTCCCAGCTTACCTAGTGGACTGAGAAGAAAAAGCCACAGATGGTGGCTTAGATCTCTCAGTACTCAAGGTTCTAACCAGAGTAGGGACAGGAGAATACCCCAGAGAAAATTCTGCCAGTGTAATTGGGCAAAAGGGGTACTGAAGCCTGCCCAAAGAGGCAGAAGGGTCCTAAGAAAAGAAAGGACTGGGAGTGCTTAGAGTAGGGAAGCTGAACAAGCTTAAGATCATAACAGGGGATCACAGCTGAAGTGGCACCAAAGGACCCGAAGGGGATGGAGTAGTGGGCACTTAAAGTCAATGAACCTTTGGCTCTGACTTGCCATCAGATGAAGAGGAAAAATGTTTATGCTCTTCCCTTCTTTACTACTGGCATTTGACTCCTTTTCCTTGGATCTCTCCTTCTACCATCTATAAGTTTATTTTTTTATTTATTTTTTTTTGTTTTTTGTTTTTTTTGCTGGGGGGAGAGAGAGGACAAAGAAGGTGATGAGGGCTGGAGAAGGACTTCATGACTTTCCTTTCAGTAACAGCTCTGGCGCCAAATGTGCAGGCCCAATACTTGACCTCCAAGTGCGCTATGCCAAAACAACAGACTTGCTTGTCGTGGGTATCTTTTGAGGCACACTTCTTAAACCTCAAAAGTTTGTCCATGGTATCCAAGGGGAAGAAAAGGCACAGCACAACCACACAGCAATGAAAATAGTACTACAAAGGTGCAATCTCAACACAAACGCCTCAAAAAATCAAAAATATCAATACTAGAGATCCTAGTGATCAACAATAAGCATGAAGCTATTAACTATGTGAAGAAAAACCTACAAAAATCCTAACAATAAACTACTTGTGTAGCAAAGAGAAAGCTTTTTTTTTTCACAAAGAAAAACACACACAAATACTATTTTCCTGTGGAAAAGAATTCCTAACTAAAGAAGCATAGAAAAAGGTATACAAATGAGCAAAAATTATCCAAAAAGGTCACAATTAAGATGGAGCTCTTTAAACTCTATCTGCAATCGAGATCTGAGGACAGGCAGTTAGACAATAGAAGTATGGGTAGAGAAGGCAAAACTTCTGGACTGAACATCCAGAGGGCTGATGTCAGATCCAATAACTCACAGGTTGAAATGGATGGAAGAGACAACATCTGATCAGTTTTTACACATTTTTTCAC
Source organism: Protopterus annectens (assembly GCF_019279795.1). Lineage (NCBI taxonomy): Eukaryota > Metazoa > Chordata > Ceratodontiformes > Protopteridae > Protopterus > Protopterus annectens. Next base: position 1,956,804,899 of record NC_056739.1, read on the forward strand.
TTAAGCATATACCAAGTAAAACCCTACAAGTTATGACAGAGATTTTCTTCAGGAAAAAGAATACATGAACATTTTTCTCCAGTAGAATACTTATCTGCCCAGCCTCCAAGGATTATTAGCAGATTCTCAGTGCCCCAAAGCCTGCAGAAGGAGCTTACTTCAGTGAAAAAAAGCTCTGAAACCTTTGGCACCCAAACTGCTCTGTTTATCTAGTGCTGCTCCAGCCACAGCAGTTAAGGTGTGTGAAAGATGCCCTGAAGCTTTGAAACCTGGCTGGTGGGTTATATCCTACACAGGAAATAACTCAAATAGCTTAGGCTACCCAAACAATGATCTAATGTTGAAAATCACATGGTTGGCCTCTATGCTGTCCTATTAGTATGAGGAAAATAAAAGTATTTCCAAAATTAATGCATGATCATAAAAATACTGCAGTTCCAATTGCTTCCATGAAGCTGTTCTGATTTACCATGGGCTGCAGAAATACCAGTCCTTCAGATATGATACATGGTGTCAGTCCAGTTACAGCAACAGAATATGTGTTAAACAGGAGTGTAAGGCCGTGCACCTTTCTTTTCCTCACAGTTAAAACTTTTAATTTTCATGAATATCCTTAAGCCAGTGGTGACTCAAGAAGTAAAGTTATTTTTTATGTTATCCTGGAACCCCCCCACAAGGCAACATCAGAAAATGTCACTTACACAGTAAAAGGTCAGTCAACCCCCCACCACAACTGCTGCCACACCAAGGGGACATGGTTCACCTGTCATACACCTACTGTCTACTGTATGATTTCATCACTTAAAAAAACTCGTACTACATACCTGTGGTTCAGATTCTTCTCCTTCGGCTTCTTTAAATAGATCTTCTGCACCAAATTTAAGAATGGCAGACAGTTCATCTTTGTTAAATGGATTTGAGCTAAATATTTAAAAAACGTTAAGTGTTTTTAGTTGCTGTGGCTCATTTTGTGATTTAATCTGCATTTCATTACTTTTTCTTAAGAATGCCATTTTTTAAGCTTAACAGATCAACTTGTTTTTATGGATAGCTTATTAGAGCCATGCATAATATATACAAGAAAGCAACATTTATTAAAGCTTAACAGCAGATGATGTTTCATGCCACGCTTTAAATCAAAATGATAAAGCAGCAATATACACAAGAATACAAAGGTTGTTCCATGACAGCAGAGACAAGAAAGGGTTTGCAAATGCTTGCCAAGGAACGCTTTTAAAAAGAAATGTATGCCATACTGAATGTTTTAGTGTTAGAGGGAGAATGCCACTCTCAAAGAATTATTTTGTTTTCCGATTCGATTACCTGATTATATACATTGAGGGTCATGGGAAAGTTGAAGCCTATTCCTATACTGAACAGATGATGCAAGGAATAGAAACTCATCCTGAATAGGGGGATACCCTGCTGTGGAACAAAACCCTACACTCACAAGGCATGCATCCAACTGCTTAATTTGTTTAAGGAGAAACTTCATTTTTAGGGCCCAAGTGAAGACTACATTTATTCTTCAAAAAAGTTAACAGACATGTTTGTGATGGATTATGTGAATGGCTACCTAGAGAGTACAAGACACTGGTAATTATTTGCTGGGCACAACTGATGACCAGCACAGAACTTGCGAACAGCCAATTAAAATGGAAATGAAAAGAAATGAATTTTCAAAGTAGACACAAAAATACCCTGGCATAAAGCCCTCACATGTAACTGTGCCATCCCCTCTCTGGGCCAATAATCAAGGAGCCTGAATCCCTCATCACTGACACTGGATAGGGATGTTCACCTGGAATAAAAATAGACAGACACAGTATTTCCAGATGCAGCTCTCTGTATAAAGCACAGTTCCCCTTAAGAGCACACAGGGAATACACTCAGTCCAGGGTCTGGGTTTCTTTCTCTCTCTCCAGGTCCCCAATAAGACTCCCCACTTGCACAGCTATAGAGTTGAGTCCTCAGCTGAGTGTCCAAGCCAAGTCCTCCAGCACCCTCTCTGTGAAACCAGTGCTTCCTGTCCCTGCTCCAAGCAGCTGACACACACACACACACACACACACACACACACACACACACACACACAGTAAAAGTTGATTTTCACACACACCTGGGAAAGGCTCCACAGATTTACTAGCAATGCCCCTTTCTGCCCAGACTATATGACAGTTACTGCCACCAAACACTCCAAAGCCAGCTACTCTAAGTCTCTTATGAGGGTACCCAATTATACTTAATGATATTAATATTAATACCAATGGTAGTGTTTGACCGATGCAGTAAGGCTTTCAGGAGTGGCCACAGAAACCCCGCGTAGATATAAGTACTCTCAAAGGTTAAAATATTCTCTAAAGGATCAGCCACAATGAAAAGTTTAAATATATTTAATAATAAAAGAACACGCAAATACAAAATATCTCTTTACAATAAACACCAGAGTTTCCATCACAGGAAATATTAAAATAACACAGACAGATTCACACAGATACAGAAAAACATGTATTTAACTAATCTCACTATATTTTCCTGACTGATGTAACAAGGCAAGGTGAAGTAGGGGAGGGGTCCTCCTTTGTCAGGTTCCAAAAACAACGTGCGCTGAGACTTCAGTCTCATTTAGTATTAAAGAATATCATTTCAGTGATGGATTACAGAACATGACATACATGTGGTCATGTGACTTCTGGTTCCCATCCTGCCCCCTTTCCTAGCAAATGACCCAGAATCTCGCACATAGGTGTCAATAATACACACCCACAGGGCTTTGCCAAGATCTGTTGCAGCTTCTAGAAGTTATAAAATAAACACTTCTACTCTTCCTACAGGAGCTAATAAACCATTCTCTGACACAGACATTTCATCTCTGGCTGCAGTCAGAACTGTAAGATACAATCTTTATGGCCTAAATTAAGTAAGTTAATTTCTTATTTTTTCAAGTTAGCTGGACTGAGATTAATCTCTTTTCTTCCTGTATCCTATTTACAAAAGTACAGTCTGACATAAATGTATACATCTTTTCTGTCCAGCAGGGCACACTGGTGATAATTTTTTAAAATAAGCAACTTTACAAATACATTTTCAACATAAGCATCTGTACAAATCAGTTTTTGATAAACAAATGACATAATTATTTACAAAATTCCAGCTAGCTACGCTGGCATATGTTACACATCTACAACTCTACTTACATTGCTAGCAATACCTCACATTGTCACAGGAACTATTTCTGCAACCCTTGAAAAAGAACATATGCAGTTACCTTAACAAGTAAATGAGTTATTCAGCATCTATGAAGTGACAGGCAGAGACCGCAATGGAAGCCCTTAGATTTGGTAGAAGCAACATGACTGCTGATGCTGCCACCCCAAAGAGAGAGAGAGCTAACAAACAGCGAAATTCAATATTAAAGCCTCGTCCTGTCATCAAGAGGATCTAAAGAAAAACATTTTTTGATCTATGACTAATCTTAACAGCATGCACTTTTTGGTTGAAGACTGTGCAACCCTCCAAGGTACAGGAATGCCAGAAGTCAGTTTCTCCTGCTGAGGAGGAATAGGATGATAAAAAAACACACTGCCAGTGAATACACTTCTTAATCTTACAATTCCTGCTTTTCACCATAATGACAGAGGCTGAGAAGAGCCATCTTGACCATACCTCTCAACCATACCGAATTCCTTGGTAAATACCAGCTTTGAGTGCAAAATATTGGGGTGTTATGAAGTGCCACGTGGCCCCTTTCATTTCCGATTTTTTACTCCCGATGTCATGTGTGTGCATTATGACGTCAGCTTCTGCAGACTGGTGTGTGTTCAGGCATTGCAAATCTTTCTTCCTCGGCTCCTCCTCCAGGTAAAAAATGTAGTGTGTGTGTGTGAGAGAAACGGTAGCTTCTTTACTTAAAGGAGAACCACAGCCACAGACTCAAAAATCATGCTTATTTCCTCATGTTTAGTGGTTTCCAATATTTTAACACCACTGTGGGACTCTTTACAGGTTTTTAAATATTTTTATATGTAATTTCAGAGTCTGGCCACACGGGGTCTAGCATCTTAATGAGAGTTCAAAAATTTTCTAAACCTCCACATATCCCAGAATGCAGTGTTTGTCATTAACACATTAAATCACACAGGCTTCTTTGTTCAGAAGCTACTG